>NC_056748.1:495557943-495627017 GCF_019279795.1 Protopterus annectens
ATGTATGCACGGAGCTCCATGTAGCAGCCTCTAGAATATCTTTTGTAGCCACTCCTCTTAGAAAAGCTGTGGATGTGGCCATAGCTCTGGTGGAGTGTGGTCTAATATTAGCTGGCACACTTTTTCCATGAAAAGAATAACAGAATCTGATGCAGTGTCCAATCCATTTTGAGATAGTTTGTTTGGTGACTGCTTTCCCTTGCACTCCAGCAGCATAGGCTACAAACAGTTGGTCAGACTTCCTGGTGGACTTTATTCTGTCCAAGTAGTAGCGTAGTTGTCTGTGAATGTCTAAAGTATGCAGCAACCTTTCCTCTTTATTTTGAGGATTAGGAAAGAAAGTAGGCAGGTGAATTGCTTGGTTTAGAGACACTCTGGATATCACCTTAGGTATGAATGAAGGATTGGTCCTGAGGGAAACTCTGTCCTGATGAAAGATAAAGGGAGGAACTGCCATGAGGGCCTGTATCTCCGAGACTCTTCTTGCTGAAGTGACTGCCAACAGGAAAACAGTTTTCCATGAGAGAAATTGCATTTCTGAAGATGCTGCTGGTTCAAAAGGAGGAAGAGTTAATTTTTCCAAGACATAATTGAGGTCCCATGCAGGAATTGGTAGCTTCCTTGGAGGTTTGATATTTTTTATGCCTCTTAGAAGCTGTCTTAGCAAAGGATGCGAGAACACAGGTGGAGCACAATTATAATGTGCTGAGATAGCTGAAGCGTGGATTTTGATCGAAGAGTATGAGAGGCCACTGTGAAACATTTCTGTCAAGTATTCCAATATCTGAGGTATGTTCACCAATTATGCATCCTGTCCCTTGTTGACATTCCAGATGGTGAATCTCTTCCATTTGGCCGTATAGATTTTTCTGGTGGAGGGTCTGCGTGCCTCCAGCAAAATCTCCTGAACTTTTTTGGAGAGTGAGTCATGGGTCCGAGTCATGGAACTCTCCAAGCTGTCAGCTTTAGGGTTTGCAGGTTCTGATGAACAGTCTTGTAACTGTGTTGAGTCAGGAGCAGAGGCCATTGAGGCAAGGGCCACGGTTTGGAGTGAGTTATGCTCAATAGTAGTGGATACCAGTGCTGCCCAGTCTAGAGCTATCAAGATTCCCCTTGGCTGTTCTGCCTTGATCTTCAGTAACACCTTGGTGAGCAAAGGTAGAGGAGGGAATGCATAAATTGTTAGAGCATTCCAGCTGAAGGAAAGAGCATCTGTTCTCCAAGCTAGAGGATGGTGTATCCTTGTGCAGAACCTTTCCAGGTGATGATTGAGATGAGATGCAAAGAGATCTATGTCTGGTCTTCCCCATGCAGATGCTATTTGTGTGAAAATGCGAGGGTGTAGCATCCATTCGTGAGGATCCAAGAAATTTCTGCTCAGTCTGTCTGCCAGAACTTTGTCCTTGCCCGGAACAAACTGGGATTGCAAGTAGATGTTCAGTTTCAGGGACTTTTCCCAAAGAATCATTGTTAGTCTGCAGAGGGGGGTAGGAATGAGTGCCCCCTTTCTGGTTTATGTACCACATGACAGTGGTGTTGTCTGTTCTTATTAGCAGATGACCTTGTTGAAGACATTTTCCAAAGGCTTCTATTGCATGCATCACTGCCAACATCTGTTTTATGTGCTGATGCATCTCCATTGGAGTCTATTGCCCTTGAATGCATCTGCCGTCCATGTGCGCCCCCCATCCAAGGTCTGAGGCGTCTGTTGTAATAGTTTGACTTGTTTGAGGTTTGTTGAAAAGCATGCCTTCGTTTAAGTAACTAGCTTGAGCCCACCACAGAAATTCCTTTTGCAGGCATGGTATGAGTGGTATTATGTCTTCTAGGTTGTGGCTGTGTTGTGACCACAAGCTTTTTAGGTACCATTGCAGCTTTCTCATGTATAGTCTTGCCAGAGGGATTAGAAGAATGTAAGATGCCATGAACCCGAGGGCCTGCAAGGTCTTCCTTGCGGTCAGGTGGGTTAATTTTGCTAGGCCTTTGAGGTAAGCTGTTAAATGTTCTTGTTTCTCCTCTGTGAGGAAAGCCATTTGTAGCTGTGTGTCCAGTTTTGCTCCTAGAAATATAATCGCTTGGGATGGCAGTAATCTTGATTTTTGAATGTTGACAGTGTATCCCAAAGCCTGCAGCAATTGAATGATGTAATCCAAGTGTCTTATCAAGGTCTGTTTGCTGTCTGCTTGTATTAGGCAGTCGTCCAGGTAAGGGTATATTTGAATCCCTTGGAGTCTGCAATGTGCCACTACTGATGCCAGGCATTTCGTGAATACTCTTGCCGCAGTAGATAAGCCAAACGGCAATGCTGAGAATTGATAGTGCTCTGTTCCTGCAAGAAACGTGAGGTATCTTCTGCAACTGTGTCTGATAGGGACATGCAGGTATGCCTCCTTGAGGTCCAGAGTAACCAGCCAAGACCCCTTGCCCAGCATGGGAAGAAGTTGCTGTAACGTCAGCATTTTGAATTTTGGCACCATGAGAAAAGTACTTAGAACGGACAAGTCCAATACAGGCCTCCATTGTTTTTCTTTTCTTGGAACAAGGAACAGTCTTGAATAAAATCCCTGGCCTTGTTCCTGAGGAGGAACCTTCTCTATTGCTTTTATTTGTAATAGCTTTGAGACTTCTATGAGTGCCTCTGCCCTTTGATTTTGTGGCAGGTTTGGCATGCCTTGTCCTGTTGGTAAGGTATGGAAGTGGAACCTGTAACCTCTGTCTATTATGTCCAGAATCCAATTGTCCTTTGTTATAATGTGCCAGTTTTTTGAGAACACAGATAATTTTCCGCCTATAGGTGCTTCTCTTTGAGCCTTGGTAGGCGGAGTGAAAGGTAAGTCATTGTGATTGTCCCTGTGGTGCAGGTGTACTACCGGTGCCATTTCTTTGATTTTGTGGTTGCCATTGGCGTCCCCTGTAGGAGCCTCTGTATTGCCCTCTACCTCGTGCACGCCTGTTCTTTCCCCTTTGAGACTTGTCAGAGTCTGGAAAGGACCAATTCTTTGAAGGCCAATTCCGGCTGAACCTTGGGGGCTGAACCTAGAGGAAATCCTTTACTGTTTGAACTGATTTTGCCTTCTCTTCAACAGATTTCAACATCCTGAGCATTAGCTCCAAAAAGCTTCTGTTTATCCAGAGGTGCATCCAGGAGCTTAACTTTAACATGAACTGGCAGCGGCTGATCCTTCAACCAAGCATGTGTACGGATAACGGCCCCTGTCATAGCTACCCTACATGAAGCCTCCAATGCACGATAACCACACTGTAGAAAATGATTACTAACCTGCTGTGTATTATGAACCAAATCCTGCAATGCCTTTCTATCTATAGGCTCAGGAGAGGCTATCTTTTTCTGCAAATCATCCAGTAAATAATCCTGGTACTGAAACATATAAAAAAGGCAGTTAAGAGACCTCATGGCAAGGGTGGTAGAGGTATAGACTTTTTTACCCCATCTCTCCAGGGACCTTGCTTCCCTGTCAGCTGGCAGTGGGTTCCTGGCTGAGGAGGTAGCCACTCCTTTGGGGCCCTGTGAAATAATTTCTAGATCCACAGAGTGGGCCTTAAAGAGATGCTTGTGAGTGTCAGGGACCCTATAATATCGGTCTGGCTTAACAGGAGCAGGAGGGAGAGAATCAGGGGAAGCACTGGAGTCGGAGAAAACATCACCCAGGACATCCAAAACTGGCGGAATAGCTAAAGGCCTGTGCTGGGGTAACTTAAGGAAGGTACGTAGCCTTTTCCTGGAATCAGAAAATTCCTGACCCTGCCACTTAAAATGCTCCCTCATGGAGTGGAGGACTTCACCGAAAGAAAAATCCTCTGGAGGGGAGGCAGAGGGAATAGATTCCTCAGCATCAGAGTCCTCATAGGCCTGGAAGGATTCTTCTTGGGTTTCTGAATGCTCTGAATCCCCAGAGGCTTCATCTGAAGAGAGGATGTCTGCCTGCTCAGTTCTAGGCCTTTTTTCTGCAGGCGGCTGAGAACCTCTGTCTGGGTGAGGCTGAAACCCCCTAATAAGAGAAATAAGATCTGCAGCCAGAGACATGATTTGTTTGTCAGAAGAAGGAGCCTGTGAAGCAGGCTTGGGATGGGCCTTGGCCTGGCTGGTGGCCTTAGCACGTGCAAAGGCCTTGATTGACATGGATACAGGAGGCCTAGCTGCCCCACGTGCAGGGGTAACTTTGTCCACTGGAATGGTGTCGGGTAGATCCAGAACTTCGGTGCCGGTTGTTGATTTTCCTCCGGAAACCGGAGTAGCCTCTGAGACCGAGGGATGCATTAACACGGTGTAGTCGGCCTGGAGCCGTTGAATTACCGCTTCTGAAGGGACCGAAGCACTCGCGGAGGGCTTAGGTGTTATATCGGTGGAAGACGCGGGCAGAGGATGTCGGTCCCGTTCCTTTCGTTTTTTGGTAGTTTGTGCTGTCGGTTGTTCCGACGGCATGTTGTAAGCGTAAGATTTGCCAAAAAAGTCTTTGGCAAACTCTGCCCGGCACGTGAGTGCGCACTCATTAAAGCAAGCACAGGCGGCACAGGCCAAGACGTCGTGGTCTGGGCCCAGGCAAGGGAGGCAGTAAGAATGAAAGTCCTTATGAGGTATTTGTTTACCACAAGACAAACAATTATTAACTTTCTCAATTTGTTCTGACATCGGCTGAGGCAAGAAAAAATGTTCCCCAGTGGGGTACTTAGCTTTTAGATGACTTCGGTACTGAAAACACAGGAGCTGACCGACCGGCACTTGCGAACTGCTTCTGCTTTGGGCACCGCGCGGCAAGAAAGACAGAAGATGGCTTCGGCTGATGCCTTTATACTCCAGCTGCTCTGACGTCGGGGAGGAGGCGACATCGGCCGACGCCGGACCCAGACTTTGGAATCTGGCCGACCAAAGGGCTGCCTGAGGCAGGACAACCCATATGTCAGGACTGCATTTGCATTCTTGAAGGACATCCTGATCTCAAGATTCATATTCGGTCTCTTGCCTAGTCCTCTTCTCAGGAGGGGGATGGGAACCCCTGATCAAAGTAATTAGGTCTTCGGCCATTTTGAGCATGTTGTTTAGGCATGGAGGCCTGTCCATGGGCTTGCTGCACTTTCTTTTTTTGTTTCTTTGTCTTTAGTGGTGCTTTAGTCTTTGCCTTTGGAGCTGTAGTGGTGCTTTAGTCTTTGCCTTTGGAGCTGTAGTTGGTTTTATATATAACTGTGTAGGCCTGAAAACACCCTCAGAAGCAGATGCCTGCTCAGTGGCTCCAGAGCCATCTGAGGGAATATTTTCCAAGTGTCCAATACCTTGAGTTTCCAGAGGCCTAGTCTGCTCCAGGTGGGAATCTGAAGCGGCCTGTGGCTCTGAGGTAGCAGGCGTCAGGAGCTCTGAAAGCACCTCACTGAGAACCGGCGACTGGCTTGGAAGACGCCTCGTCAGTTTTGGACCTCAGATGCCTGTCCTTTTCCTTCAGTTTCTTGTGAATTGCGGTAGTCTGATGGCTATCCAACATAGTGTAATCAAATCTTCGGCCAAAGTAAGAAAATGCAAAATCGTACAGACGCTTAATAGTGCGTTGGTTAAATCTAGCACAAAATCTGCAATTAGCTACGTCATGATCAGGGCCTAGGCAAGGAATACAGTAAGAATGGAAGTCCTTATGAGGTATTTGCTTCCCACAAGAAATACAATTATTAACTTTTTCTGACCTCGGTCTGGAGCAAGAAAAAAAAAAAAAAAAAAGTTTCCCCAGCGGGGTACTTTGCTTTAAATGAAGACTTCTGAGATTTTCGTGTTCGAATTTCAGATCCGGAGTCGGCCGACCGGCACTTGCGAACTGCTTCTGCTTCGGGCACCTCGCAGCAAGACTGAAGAAAATGATGTCGGCTGCATCTTTCATACCCCTGGCGCACTGACGTCATGGAAGAGGCGACAGCAACCAACGCCAGACCAAGACTTCGGAATTCAGGCCGACTGAATTCAAATGCAAAACTAATAGTCCAACAGAGTAAAAAACAGGTTTAATAATCCACCAGATAAAACAAAATTTAATACATCCACTGACTCTCATTGGGGGGGGGGGTCGTGTACAGACTTGTGGATTTCGTTTTGCGTTTGTGCATCACATATTGGAATTGAGAAGACAGCCTTTATGGTCACCGGAGCTGTATTGTTTATGGTTCAGTTTTGTGCACTTTCAGTAGTCTATTAACTGAACTAATTAGAGTTATTCAAACTCACTCGGACACTTCGCCACTAAGTACGGGCAACGAAATTCCCTGTGCGCAGAGCAGTCCTAGGCAGACCGTCGCAGGCCAGATGACGTCAGACGCTAGAAGCGACCGAGGGAGGGAGACCATACAGGATAGCGTTCAAACTGGACTGAATGGCGAGTTTGTATATTCCAAAAAAGGCCATAGAGGCCAGGAGATACCAGATATTTACAAGGAACTGGACTTTCAAGTATGGTTGAATCAATTATTTAATTTCAACAGTAAAGAAAAGAAAAAAGAAAACCCCTAGGGGTCCAACATATAAAGACAAATGTAAGACTTTTAAATGTTTGTTATTAAAATACAAAACCTTGGCCGTTGAAAATTGGTACTTTGAAAAATGTTTAAAGGACAAAATAGTACCAAAAGGACCAAGGTTAAATAAATTTCCTAATAAATGCAAAGGATGACAAAGTTTTTTTAAAGTTATCAGTGATATTTTGAATGATTGTGGGCTGGCAATATTAAAAGAAATGATTAAGTGGAATATTGATATGGAACACATTAAGAAATTGATAGCTTGTATAACAATATTAGCACAGAATTATTATTTTCTTTAGATGAATACAAGAAGATCTATTTTAGGGTGTTGCATGACATTGATTACTCTATTAATATTAACACTAATAAGAAACTTTTGAAGCTGGAAAGGGACTTGAATGAATATGAAACATGTATTGCTTACTACTGCGAAACAAAAATTAACAAAGATGGATTCCCAGCGAACGAAATAAAGGTAGATACAATGCAACCAACAGAAATAGGGGTGGTGCTATGGGGAAGTGGGGGGAACAGGACCGCTATGAACATGGTACTTATGGTTATGAACCACCATACCACAATAATGGTAATAGTAACACAAGAGAGGTGGTCCCTTTAGATATGGAGGAACCACGGAGGTCCGAGAGAATATGGAACCGGGCCCAACAATCCTCATATGCACAAGTTATGGGGAACAACAATACTCAATACACGGTGAGACTACACAGGTAGTAAATGTTGATATACATCAAGTGGGCACCGATATAGGTAGTGAAAGCCAGAGTGATGATGAACATGAGAATAGTAAAGCTATTAGTTCAACAATTTTAACATTTTTAACTACACGGATATCCAGATCAATGAGAATTATTTTAATTTATTTATTAAAGGATTCACATTTGTTCCTACAAAAATACCTAGGATCGAAAATATTTTACTGGATATAAAAACACTCACACGGAAGTTAAATGTTATATATATTTATAAGGACAGAGGTTTTCAGAACAAAGAAAACACACTAAAAAGATCTAGTACCTATAATCCTACTCTCCATCATGAAATTATGAATTTTGAGAGATGTGTCACTAATAAAATTCGCAGGACATATAAAAAAAGACAATGAAGTAGTTGGTAATTTAACAGCAGTAGAAACTGATTTACTAAATGAATTAAGTGGCAATGACAGCATACGAGTGATGAAACCGGACAAGGGTGGGGGGTAGTACTTGTGGACAAATAGGATTACACAAAAAGGATGGACATTTTGGACAAGGAAAGCCAATATGGTTTAGTTTCAAGAAATGAGATAAATATATCATATAAGACAGATCTTTCTTTGGAAGATAATTTGTTACAAGGGTTGATAGACGTGGATTTATATAATTTTTTTAAAGGTCCCTAAACCTGTTATACCAGTTATTTGTGGAACACCGAAAATCCACAAGTCCGTACATGACCCCCCCCCCCCATGAGAATCAGTGGATGTATTAAATTGTTTTATCTGGTGGATTATTAAACCTGTTTTTTACTCTATTGGACTATTCGTTTTATGTTTGTGCATCACATATTGGAATTGAGAAGACGGCCTTTATTGTCACCGGAGCTGTATTGTTTTTTATCACTGTAGTTTCCTCATATGCAGTCTGGCATGTGGAATGAGTAGAATGCAGGAGGCCATGAACCTTAGAGCTTGCAGGATTTTCCTTGCGGATAACTGGGTTCTGGGGGCTAGTTGAGATAAGTAGCCTGTCAGATAGGCCTGTTTTTCTGGAGTAACGAATGCCATCTGGGATGCTATGTCCAGGCTTACTCCCAGGAATAAAATTGTGTGTGGGGACTAGATTCGATTTATTTTCATTGATAGTATAAGCCCAGGGAGGTCAGTAGGTCCTTTACAAAGGTCAGGTACTGCAACAGCTTTTCCTGACGTCTGCCTGAATCAGGCAATCGTCTAAGTAGGGGTATATTTGAATATTTGTCTGCAAAAAGCAATGGTCTGCAGGATAGTGCTGATGACTAGTTTGGAGGAAGATCTGGGAACCCTTTTGGGGTTGGCAGTGTGTGGAAATAAAAATGTGTATCCCTGGAACACTATGTTGAGGACCCATCTGTCATTGGTAATAGAGGCCCACTTGTTTGTATGAAAGGATTGCTTTCCTCCTAGGGGCACACGCAGGTGGGCAGAGGTAAGGGGTGGAGGTGTAAAGTCATTGTGAGTTACCATAAGGGGTGGCTTAGCATTCCCTGGTTTTTGAAGGAACTCCATTGCTTAGATCTCTGCATTCCCTGGGACTGCTGTCTGGAGGGGTCAGCTTCCCCTGGGTCTGGGCTGAGCTGGCTTGGAGGGGCAATGCCTACTGAACCTCGGACGCTGGACCTGTAAAAAGTCCAACTGTCTGCATAGATTTAGCATTTTCTTCCATCTTTAAGACCTCTTCTGCCTTTGTGCCAAACAAATTCTTTGTTCACTGGTGCGTCCAATCATTTTGATTTGACATGGTCTGGCAAGGTCTGCTCCTTAAGCCAAGCATGCCTTCTAAGGACAAAACCAGTGACTGCTGCCCTGCAAGATGGTTCTAGGGCGTCAAAGCCACATTGCAAGGTGTGCTTAGTAACTTGGCTTGAAGAATGCATACGCTCTTCTAATTATTTTCTGCATAAGCAGGAAAAGAAGGTATTTGTTTGAGGAGTTCCATGATATGCTGCTATTTCAGCATGTGGAGCTAACAATTTAGTGCTCTAATAGCAAGAGTTGCAGAGGTCTATACTTTTTTTTACCCCATCTGTCTCAGGTATCCCTGTCTGAAGGGGTGGTATTCTTAGCTGCGGTTGCTTTAATTCCTTTAGGTCCCTGGGAGATGACCCTCTGGGTCAGCAGAAGGATTTTTAAAAGGAATTTGAGAGAGTCAGGGACTCTGCAGTACCGGTCAGGTTTCCTGGGAGCAGGAGAAAGGGTGTCTAACCAGACTCCATAAAAACATCATCCACAACATCCAGGACAGGATGAATGGCTAAAAGTCTGTGCTGTGGTAAATCTAAGAATTCCGACTTTTTTTTGACTGAGGACAGTCGTGACATTCCCATTGGAAATGCTCCCTTAAAGTATGTAGGGTTTCACCAAATGAAAAATCTTCGGGTGGAAAGGCAGAAGGAAAGGATTCCTCTGCATCAGAATCCTCATAAGCAGAGAGGGGTTGCATGTCTTCATTCAGAAACATCAGAATCATCTGACTCCTGTTCAGATGAAACTACTGGGGACAAGTCTCTCTTTTGGAAGGGGTAACCTGGCTTCCCCTAATAGGCATAAGGTCTTGCACCATTTTAAGCATTTGAGATTGAGGCATGGAAGCAGGTGCCTGAGCTTGGGTCATTTTTTGGGAGTAGTTCGTACCCTGGGCCTTAGAAACTCGGTAGTTTTAGAAAGAACTGGAGACGTAAAAAGTCATTGGTTTGTGTCTAGTATCGGTAGTGCGAAGACCTTTCTCAGAAGCCGGTGCCTGCTCAATGGCTCCGGACCCATCTAAGGTAGAGACATCTGCAGGATCCTTAGTTGAGGAGTCTCGCAGCAAAGGGTCTCAGTAGTGGCCTATGAATCCACAGAAGCGGGCATCAGGGGATGCAAAGGCGTCTCAGTGAGGGCCGGAGAACTGACGACTAGCTTAACAGAAGTGTCGTCGGCAGTTTTGGACCTGTGCGGTCGGTCTCTGCCTTTATCCTTACATGCTTTGGAAGATCGGTAGTTGGATGGCTTACCAAAGCCATATCGGAATTCGAGGATTGAGTGCAAAAATATATAGCTACAGTAAGGGCCCGACAACGTATAGTTCTGGCATTGAACAAAGCACAAAAGCGACGGCGAGGGACGTTGTGGCCTGGGCTTAAACAGTTGTCGCATTAAGAATGGAAGTCTCTGTGTAGTATTTGCTTTCCACAGGTGAGAATTAACTTTTTGACATCGGTTAGAGCAATAAAAAAGGATCCCCAACTGGGTACTTGGCTTTTTAATAGACTTCAACTTCAATTCGGAAACGAAAACTCAGGTAGCAGCCGACCAGCACTCATGCAAACTGCTTCAGGCTCCTTGGCAAGAAAGACTGATGTAATGGCGTCAGCTGCCTGATTTTATAACACTAACGACCAGATGTTAGTCCTGGAGTGACATCAACCGACGCAGAAATACTAAGCATCTGGTATTCAGTCGGACTGAGGGCTACCCATGGCAGGTTAACCCAAGTGTGATGACTGCAATAGTATAACACGAAGAACATCTGGACACCAGTCGGCCAGTCAGCTTATTGACACTGGACTGCCTACAGCCTGCACTTTATGGCAGGCACTTACTGGTCAATAGGTGCACATAAACCCCTCGTCAGCATGGGTCCCTGGCATAGGCTGGAGTACCCCGAGTCCTTAATCCACTCATCACCAGCAAAGACCCATGCCCATTGGGCGACATTAGTCAACATGACAATCACTTAGAGCCTACATACAACATTCCTCATACTTCCACAATTCGTCAGAAGATTTACTATGTTAACATGACAATTCAAAATTCTAAAAACAGTTGCAGAAGTAGACACTTTTCCCCTCCCAGTACCCATTAAAAAGCAGGATTGGAATTAACCAAGTGCTTAGCAGCACTGGGATTAGCTAACACTATAGCTGTGGGTCAGGTTTGGGAATAGAGTTAAAAAAAAAAAAAAAAAAAAAAAAAAAGAGAACTTCTACATCCTGCCTTTTTAGGCACAGTTGACAGACTAATAGGAAAATTACAGACAGTAACATATCTTAAGCCAACAGAACAGGAGGAATGGGTGTAGCTTCTGGAAAATCTTTCTGCAAAATTCAATAGTATTTTGAGGGACCGAACTTCAATGTTCTCCCACTTTAAACACTGACAGTCGAGCAATAGTAAAAAAAAAAAAAAAAAAAAAAACCTACAGGGAGAAGAAACGGAACTCTTTTCAGAGTCAAACCAAAAAGAACTGTAGTTACTCCACCAAAGGCTGCCTTACCGACAAAAATTCCAAAGGAAAGAAGAAAAAAGCACATACTGGCCACCACGCTGAACAGCTTCAAAACGTTTATTTAGAACTCAATTAAAAACACTGGAATGAGCGCTTTCAGGACGAAGCCCTTCTTCAGATACAAAACTCAAATGAAACTGCAGTTTTTATATAGTTCTTCAGTTAACATTCAATGCTGCACCTTCCTTTTCTTTAATGCAGGTCGTAAAGGTATAACCCCATTTAAACCTGGGGTTTTGTATGCTGCTAGTTTAATGACCCATTTAGTTTCAACTATCATTAATCAAATCACCTCCCCTTTTGCTTTTATTTACATTGTATAACCATAAACTTCAAAAAGAAATTATCTGCTCACCATAACGTTCCATGTTTGTTGTCCATCTCACCCTTCATTCTTACATATGGGTTCAGAGCCAATCCTCGGCTCCGACTCAGCCGATTACAAAGCTCGAAGTCTCTCAGTTGTCTCGTGGCAAAGTAAGTAACTCATAGTGCACTAAAAAGAATCCCCAGATCGTTTGCTGCTGTCTAAAAAAGTGATAATAGTATTTCCACAAGGAACAACAAAGATGAAAGGTCTCCACCCTACAGAAAATAAATACTATCTCGTCTCCAGATCCTCCAAGGATACATGAATGGGGGTAGGTGGGTGGGTTCTTAAGAACGAAGGGCGAGATGAACTACAAACATGGAACGTTATGCTGAGTACATAACTTCTGTATGTTCTGTAGTCCTATCTTGCCTTCATTCTTACATATGGGACAGCGTTCCTAGCACCTTTTTCCTCAGGTGGCTCACGGGAATATACTCCTAAGAACCATGGAACCAAAGGATGCTCTATCCCTAGAGGCCAAATCCAATTTGTAATGAGTAATACAAGTATGAGGGGGTAACCCAAATTGCTGCTGCACATATACTGTCAATTGGGACTCTGGCTTGAAAAGCAGATGTGGATACTGATCTGGTACAATGAGCTTTAAATTTTAAAAACAGGAGCTCCTTGCCATTGGAAGAGTAAATAAACGAAAAACAAATAGAGATCCAATTTAATAATGTAATCTTACACACTGGCGTACCTTTTCTTGTCTCAGAAAAAGATACAAACAATTGGTCTGATCTAATAAGCTCCTTGGTTCTATGTAGATAGAACCTTAACTGTCTGAACATCAAGTTGATGAAAAAAAAGAAGTTATGTACTCACCATAACATTCTATCCGAGTAGTTATACTTCATTTTTCTGCAACCTATGGGTATACGGATCCATATCGGATCAGAACCGGCAACTTTTTTTTTCTCTAGCATCTGCTCCAAGCTCCTCCCCTACCCATAATACACCACCATCTCCTACATTCCCTCAGATAGAGTTTGCTGCAACTATACATATTAGCAACTCAACTAAATAAACCTAACATGTTTATTCACATGAAAAGGTCAGGGGGACGGAGGGTGGGAAGGTTGCAGAAAAATGAAGTATAACTAATCCGATGGAACCTTATGGTGAGTACATAACTTCTTTATCTGAAGTAGTTAACCTCATTTTATCTGCAACCTGTGGGACAGAGCCCCAGCTACTCAACAAATACTGGGAGGCCCTCATGGAAGGATATTCCTGAGCAACGCAGAGCCAAAGGATGCTCTCCCTCTGGAAATCAGATCTAACTTGTAATGGGAGATGAAAGTACAAGAATTTGCCCAAGCTGCTGCACAAATGTCATCCAAATGAACCTTAGACCAAAAAGCAGCGGAAGTCGCCACGGACCTGGTCGAGTGAGCTTTAAATCAGACCAGGAGGAGATGACCCCTTGGCTTCATAAATGTGTAGAACGCAAAAAGTGATCCATCTGGCCTTGCCCAAATGAGGTTTGGAAAATGATAATAAATTGATCGGACTTATGGAAGGATTGTGTTCTATGAAGGTAGAAACAAAGTTGACTATTAACATCTAACGAATGAAGTTTATATTCCCCTTTGTTCTGAAAATTTGGAAAGAAAACGGGTAGATTAATTGTTTGGTTTATGTTTGATTGAGTTGCCACTTTGGGTAAAAACGAAGGATTTGTACGGAGAGAGACCCTGTCCTTATGGAACACCAAATAAAGGAGGGACAGCAGACAAAGCCTGCAGCTCAGAGACCCTCCCAGCCGACGTAATAGCCACTAGGAAGGCTGTCTTCCTAAACAAAAACTTTAGATCCACTGATGCAGCAGGTTCAAACAGAGGAGATACTAATGACTGGAGAAGTAAGATCCCAAGGAGGAACCAAATCTTTGATGGGAGGATGCAGTAGGAAGATGCCTTTTAAAAAGGCTTTACATAGCTTAGTAGAGGCGAGTGCAATCTTATTTTCACCTGCATGAAAATTAGAAATGGCTGCCAGCTGTACTTTCACCATGGAGGAGCTAGCTCCTTGCTGGAAAAAAAGAAGTCATGTCTTACCATAACGTTCCATGTGCATTGTTCATTTCACCTTTGTTCTTACACACGGGTTTGGAGCCGATCCTCGGCTCAGAGTCGGCCGCATCACAAGCTCTGCATCTAAGAGAAGCTCGAGACTCAGTATGTATCCCATGATCCTCCCTGCTATACCTCAGATCTAGTTTGCAAGAAACTATCTCGCTCTAATGTCAACTGTATATAACGCCTATGCAATCACACATCAAGCAATGAGACACTGAACTACCACACATGTGTAAGGATAAAATGCCACCTAACAATGAAGATATTGTAACTCATTAAGGAATAGACCAACCAAACTCTAGTCATACCAGTTCTTCCAGAACGTGGTGGGGGAAGGAGGGGGGGATGCAAGAACAAAGGCAAGATGAACAATGCACATGGAACGTTATGGTAAGACAACTTCTTTGTGTGACATTGTTCAATCTCGCCATTTGTTCTTACACATGGGAAGCGTCCCTAGCTCAGTTACCCTGGGTGACTCACGGAAGAACGTTCCTGAGCACAGTGGAACCAAAGGAAGTCCTGTCTTTAGAGGCCATGTCCACCTTGTAATGAGTGATAAACGTATGAGGCTTAGCCCACGTAGCTGCTGCACAAATGGTGTCCAACGGTAATAGAGCTGCATGGGCTAAAGAAGTAGAAATGGCCCTAGTAGAATGAGCCTTAGGTTTTAAAGGTAGTGGTTGATTAGCAGCTGAATGAACAAAATTGATGCACTCCGATAACCACTTGGATAAGGTACCCCTTGATACCGCCATGCCTTTCCTACCGTCTGCGAATGACACAAACAGCTGATCAGACTTTCTGTAAACTTTAGTTCTGTCGAGATAAAATCTCAGTTGCCTATGCACATCCAATTTGTGCAACATGTATTCCAGTTTATTTGAATGGTTTTTGAAAAACGTAGGGAGTTCTATAGATTGGTTAATATTTAAGAGAGAACAGACTTTGGGGAGAAACGATGGGTTTGTGCGTAAGGAAACTCTGTCTGTATGGAAAATCATTTAAGGTGGTCTCACTGACAAGGTCTGTAGCTCCGAAATTCTTGAGCTGAAGTAACAGCAGTAAGAAAGAGGGTCTTAAGTGGACACGATGACGCAGGTTCGAAGGGCGCTAGCATAAGCTGGGACAACATCAAGTTTAGGTTCCATGGGAAAATTGTCTCTCGAATGGGTGGGCGAAGATGGAAAGTACCCTTCATAAAGGCCTTACAAAGCCTGTGGGACATAATAGTAGAATCACCTTCACCTACATGGAAGTTAGATATGGCCACTAACTGTACTCATGGTAGATGTACAAGCCCCTTCATGAAAGAATGGATAAGAACTCCAATATTGTGTGCATCGGGGCTACCAGAGGATTAATACCATGATCTGATGCTCAACACACAAAGCGCTTCCATTTGCTCCTGTATAGCTTTCTGGTGGAGGCTTTATGAGAAGAAATTAGAATGTGTTGTACTGCAGAGGACAAAAGGTTCGACCTGGCTAAACAGGGAAGCGGAGCAGCCAAACTGTTAATTTGAGGGATTGAAGGGATGGATGAGGAACTCCCGACGAGTGAATAGGTCTGGCACTGGGTCCAGAATCCAAGGTTCCTCTATCTGATGGGACCGAAGGAAAGGAAAACAGATATGTCGAGGCCAAAATGGTGCTATGAGGATGATAGTCCTGTCCAGGATCCTGGCTTTCTGAAGAAATTTGGGTATCAGAGGAACAGGGGAATATGCGTACAGGAGACCCAGGGGCCAATCGTGCACTAGAGCGTCCCTGGGGACTGTCCCCGGAGGGGGAAGTAGGGCAAAGTAGCTTCTGCATTTGGCATTCAAGGGGGATGCAAATAGATCGCAGCAAGGCTGGCCCCATCTGCGGAAAATCTTTTCCGCCACTTGCAATTTCAGGGACCACTCGTGTGGTAACAGGATGGCTCTGCTCAACCTGTCCGCAATGCCGTTGGATGACCCCGGGATGTGCGTTGCTATCAGAAAGCGACCTGTGGACGCTGCCCATTGCCAAATTCTCAGGGCCCCTCTGCTTAACGGGTAAGATCTGGTTCCGCCTTGCTTGTTTATGTACCAGACCACTAACATATTGTCCGTCTGAACTGCTATTATTCCCAGAGGCAAAGATTCGTGAAAGTGTTGCAACGCCAGAAATACTGCTCTCAACTCCAGGACATTGATCTGCAGATCGTACTCTGATTTGGACCATTCTCCTTGGACTGTTCTTCCCTGAAAAAGCCCCCCCCCACCCTATCAGGGAAGCGTCCGTGGTTATGGTGGCTGTAAGGCTGGGCAGGACAAAGGTACGACCTATTGTCAGATCTTGACTGTTCATCCACCACTGAAGATCCCGCTTGCAAGACTCCGTGATCAGTATGTTGTGTGTCAAGGGAAGTTCCTGAAACGACCACTGGGCGAAGAGCAGCCACTGTAGGACCCTCATATGCATTCTGCCCAGAGGAACTGCAATAAGAGAAGCCGCCATGAGGCCTAGGACTTCCAACACCTGCGTGGCGGGGACTTTTCTACTCTGTAGAAGAATAGCGATCTGATCCCTGAGAGTCGACACCCGTATCAGGGGAAGCTTTAACATCGTTGCTGTTGAATCCAACTCTGCCCCTATAAATAAGATACGCTGTTAGGGCGATAAGGTAGACTTTTCGAAGCTGACTGAAAGTCCTAAATGGGAACAGAGATTGTGTGTGTAGTCCCTGGCTTGTACAAGACTATGCTCGGTGGCAGCGGTAAGGAGCCAGTCGTCCAGATACGGAAACACCCGGAATCCTAGCCATCACAGGTGAGACGCTACTACTGCCATGCATTTGGGGAACACCCTGGGGGCTGAGGTGAGACCAAAGGGCAGCGCCCGAAATTGGAAATGACTGGCTCCCAGCCGGAAGCGCAGGTAATCTCTGGACGCTCTGGCCATTTTGATGTGGTAGTATGCGTCCTTGAGATCTATTGAGCACATCCAGTCGTCCTTCTGTATAAAGGGAAGGATCAATTGTAGCGTGACCATCCAGAACTTCTCCTTCCTCACAAAGGAGCCGAGTTTGCTAAGATCCAATATTGGTCTCCAGTCTTTTTTTGGAACTAAAAAGAACCTTGAGTAAGTTCCGGATCCTCTCTGGTCCGCCAGGACTGGTTGGATGACTTTTTCAAGCAGCTTTGTAATTTCTACGGCTGCTGGATTTCGCATATGGGGTGGAACACCTGGAAATCTCTCTTGTGCGGGGGAGGATGGACATAAGAATGTTGTATCCTCTGGTTACTATGCTTTGCACCCAAGAATCTGAGGTAAGATTTAGCCAGGCCTCCGGGTACAAAGCAAAGCGACCCCCGACTGCCACCAAAGTAGGACAGTCAGGCCTCCACTCAGGAGTGCTGGAAGGGCTTGCCAGGGACAGTATCCCTGCCGCACAGATGCTGTGGACCTCCTCTGCCGCCTGGGCGGAGTCTTCCTCCCCCCCCCCTGCCTCTGGAGGGGGCATCACTCTGTGCAGCCTGGTAAGATCCCAGAGTCTTACCGAACCACATTTTTCTGCCTCATTGCCCTTTGGGGTATGGTCTAGTCGGAGCGGAAAAACGGACCCCTACGGCAGACAGGGTCTTACTTTCTAGCTCGCACCGAGTAAGTGTCTCCTTTACTTTGGGCCCAAACAAGGTGGTACCATCAAAGGGGGCGTTGGCAAAAGACGACTTAAAGGCTTCCACAAAGGAGCACAGCCGCATCCAGGATTGTCTACACAGAACAATTGCTGAGGCTGCAGCCCTACTCAAACCTTTGGCTGCATACGAGATGAGCCTCATGGACGAGTTGACTATTGAAGTGAGGGTGTTGAGTTGTGCTGTCACTTTGTCCGAGACAGCAGCATCTGTGTTACCCTGGCGGGCATCTCCCAACTCTTTAATGAGATCCCTCTGAAGTCGCGTAAAATGAGTCAGGTAGTTCAGTGAACGAATGGAAAATGTCGCTGAGCTAAATATGCACTTCCCATACCTGTCCATAGTCCTAGAATCCTTATTAGGAGGATGGACAGAGGAAGATGCTTCGGACATTTCCTTTTTCGTGGCTGCCGCTACCACCATAGCATCGACTGGGACTCCTTTGGTAAGACAAGTCTTGTTCGGTCTCCGAGGTACTGTTTCCACTGTGTCTGGTGTCTCCCACGCCCTTAGAGTTATCAGGTCCATTAGCTCAAAGGGCGGGGTCACCCAGGAGGTAGAAGGTTGAGTCGCAAACGCCTTCAGCAACACCGATTCGTCTTCAGTGGGGGCAAGTGACTGCCAATCACGCCTCTGTCTTAAGATCTCCAAGATGTCAGCAAACAAGACATCCTCAGAGGGGGAACGTGGGGACCCCTCTGCCTCATCCAAATCAGTCTCAGATGTTAGAGATTCCTGTGGGAATCAATGCGCCTCCTCTTGCACAATCTTTTCCTCGGAACCTCATCAGAGGGGGCATCTGGCAAAGCCTCAGAGGAACAGGGGACACCCTCTGGGGCTAGCTGAGGTGTTGGGACTCTATGCTTGGGAAGGATCGCGGGTACAGAAGTAGAATGTGGCCCTTTAGGGGAAGGAGAAGATGACAGATGTCTTCTCAGACAAGACCTTCCTCATAAGATCGAAAGCCCCAGACCCCAGGGCCGAGGAATCCTCCGGATCCTAAGAACCGGGAAGCCTCCCCGAGACCAGGGGGTCCGACCCAGAAGACTGAGCCGAACTGATCTGCGCCAAGGCCCCGAGGGGGAGAGTCGGGACTGAAAACTCGGTACGGCTCTCTACCCCAGAACCAAGGAGAGACAGTCGGCTCCGCGACTCCTCGATAGGCTCTGAGGTCAGCGGTGCCGATCGCACAGTGGAAGGCTTCAGCACCGAGGGTTCCACTATCATCAGTTCATCTTCTCCCGGCTCCGAAGACTGGCTAGGTGTAGGATCCGGAGACACAGGGAGGGCTTCCAGTTTCGACACCAATTGGGACGAAACTGCAATTAGCTTGGACAGAGCAGTGTTCTCCATAAGCTTCTGTACCACACGGTCCACATCAGTTTCGGATAAAGGCCTAGAAGAACGGGTCGAAGGGGCCAAAGACAGCACCGATCGAAGAATCGACGGTAGAGGCAGCTCCGACACCGGTTCCAAGTCCTGGGGCTCGATCAAAGGTAACCGTTTGATAGCCGGCCCCGAGGTCTGTGGAGCCGGCAAACGAACTTTGAAAGAGGTGCTCGGAGCCGAGGACTTGGGCTCCGACACCTTGGACGTCTTCGACCCCTTCGAAGACCTATAAGTTTGTTCAGCCTTTTCCAAGTCTTCCAAAAAGTCTGGCTTGATTAAGCCTCTTTCTATCAGCTTCCTGCGCCTCTCCATCATGACCCTTCCACTGAAGGAGTGGCAAATAGAACAATCCTCTTGCAGGTGGAGAGGGCCAAGACAGTAGACGCAGGAAGCATGATAGTCCGTGATGGACATTTTTTGTCCACACGGACAGCTCTTGAAATCGGATTTAGCTTTTTCCGACATCTCTAAGCAGCAACAGTTCAAAAACCAACACGCTAACTGTATAAATATATACATAATAATGGAAACACTAGTATTTTAGACTTTGTGTGCAGTAAGTATGTAATCTAAGTACTAATAAACTATTGTCAGAGCCCTGACAGAAAAAAGTAGGCCTAACCAACTATAACAAGCCTATAAACACTATATAGCCAGCTAACTACTAGAAAAACACACACACACTACTACTATATCACTATCTAAAAGATAGAACAACTCAAAGATGAGCAAAATAGAAAAAAATTCTGGATCATGGGATACATACAGAGTCTCAAGCTTCTCTTAGATGCAGAGCTTGTGATGCGGCCAACTCGGAGCCGAGGGTCAGCTCCGAACCAGTGTTTAAGAACAAACGGCGAGATTGAACAATGTCACATTACTAGTTAAGAATTCCTACACCGCTGGAACAGGGGCTGTTAAAAGGATCCAGGTTTCTCTGAGAGGCCCAGATAGAGAAACGTCTCCATTTACTGTGAGAGACCTTCCTAGTGGAATCTTTAAGACACCACAAGTATAGATTTTACAGGGGATGAAAGACCGGGAAGTCCTGGTAATCAAGGGAACTGGAGCAGCCAGGCTGTCCGCTTTAGACTGTCCAGATTGGGAGGGTAAGCACCCAAAGGATGAGAGATTAGACCCAGACAGGGATCCAGAATCCACTGAGGCGCTAGAAGAGGAGACCAAAGGAAGGGGAACCAAACTTGACTGGGTAAGAAGGATCTCTATGCACCCCAGTCGACAGGCTTTCTGAAGAAACTTCGGAATGATTGGTAATGGTGGGTAAGCATACAGTAACCCTGGGGACCAAACATGGACTAGAGAGTCTCTGGGTGCATCCCCTGGTGAGGGAAACCAAGCAAAGAACACGCTGCACTTTGCATTGGAAAGAGATCACAGCAAGGTTGTCCCCATGCAAGGAATATCTCCTCCGCTACGGACTGCTTCAGAGACCACTCGTACGGCATCAGAATAGCCAGACTCAGTCCGCTAAAATGTTAGAACATCCCGGGATGTGTGTTGCAATCAAAAACCGAACGGTGGAAATCGCCCACTCCCACACTGTCATGGCCTCGCAGCACAGAGAATAAGATCTGGTTCCCCACCTGCTTGTTGATATACCAAACAGACATGTTGTCTGACTGAATAGCAATCGTACCCAGAGGAAGGAGTGTGGAAGGCTTTCAACACTAAAAGCACCGCCCTCATCTCTAAAACATTTATATGCAACTTGGTCTCCATCTGGGACCACGTGCCTTGGATGGTCCTTCCCAAACCGTGCCCCCCCCCCCCACCTGAGCTGGGAGGCATCCGTGGTCACTGTGGCTTAGGCTGGAGATGACACAAAAGGGCATCTTGCTGCAACCTCCGGTGAAAGCAGCCACCAAAGGAGAGACGTCCTGCAGGTGTGACTGATCCTCATCAGAAAATCCATGGGCAGGTCTAGCCAAGACAACTGGACAGCTAGAGTTCATTGAAGGACCCGCATATGGAGGCGTGCACAAGGGAGAATAGAAATAGAGGCAGCCATGGAGCCCAGAGCCTGAAGCACACATCTCGCCTTTGGAAATTTGAGGTCCACAATTACAGCGATGTGGTACCGGAGGTGTGAGATCCTGTCTGGTGTTAAGAAAGCTTTTAGCTGCAAAGTGTTGAGCCATGCCCTAAAGTCTAGAACTTGTACTGGTTGCAAAAGGGATTTGTGGACAGTGACTATAATCCCCAGCCGATCTGCCAAGAGGAGAAAGCAGTCTCGGGCCAGACACAGAAGACGCTTGGTGGACACAGCGAAGAGCCAGTCGTCCAGGTAAGGAAATACCCAAATTCCCTGAAGCCTCAGATGAGCTGCTACTATTGCCATTACCCTTGGTGAAAACCCTGGGAGCTGTGGTGAGACCAAAGGGTAGAGCTCTGAACTGGAAGTGACTGGCTCCCAGCCGGAAGCGAAGAAACCCCCTGAAGCTTCTGTGGACCTTGATATGGTAGTAAGCATCCTGGAGGTCCAACGAGCACATCCAGTCGCACTCTCAGAGATGAGGTAGAATTGACTGTAGGGTGACCATCCGGAACTTTTGTTAGGCAACAGGTTCAATGTTGACAGGTCAAAAATGGTCCTGAGGTCCCCAGTCTTTTTTGGCATTAAAAAGAACCTGGAGTAAAACGCCTAATCCGGACTGGTCGAGGGGGACCGATTCGATGGCTCATTTGTGAAGCAGCTTTGAAACCTCTAGAGCTGTGGCCTTCCCTTGGAGTGGGTGGGACATCTGGGAGGCGTCTTGTAGCACTTGGTGGGGCAACAAACGGGATAATGTAGCCTCTGGATATTATTTGTAGCACCCAATGATATGCAGTTATGGACTCCCATGCCACTAGGTGCAATGATAACCTCCCCCCAACTGCCTCCAGAGTAGGACAGTCTGGCAACCCTTCAGGGCTGCTGAGTGGGCCTGTCAGAAAAAGGTTTCCTAGACCCAAAGTTCCTGGGACCCCCTCTACCTCTGGGTCGGTGTTGATCCTGTCCCCCTCTGCCTCTGGGTGAAGAGTTGTCCTGAAACTCATGGGAAAACTAATTTCCGGAACCATATCTTCTTTTGTCCTCTGGTTCCTAGAAAAGGACCGCTGAGGGTTAGAGAAGCGGATCCAGACGGAAACGTCTTCCCGTCTTTTGCTCTGGACAAGAGAGTGTCACGTACTGTCTTCTCAAAAAGGGAGGAACTGTCGTAGGGAGTATTAGTAAACGACACCTATAAGGATCCGCAAACTGACACAACCTGAGCCAGGCGTGACATGTCTATGCCTGTCCCAGCCGCCCTAGCTGCTCCTTCCGTGGCGTGGGAAAGGAGACACATGAACGTGTTTGATACAGACTTCAGAGTCTACATTTTCGCAGAGAACAGTTGTTTCTCCTGCTGCGAAAAGGACTCTGGGGGAGACTCAGCGAATTTCGAAACAATTTCTCACTGCAGCCGTATCACATGTACCAAATAGTTCAGCGCACTGATGGAAAAGGCGGCTGATGAATAAACGCACTTCCCAAACTTATCCACCAACTTGGACTCCTTGCCCAGAGGGTGGACTGAGGAACTCTTGCTCCAGTTCCTTCTTAGTGGCTGCTGCGACCACCATAGCGTCAACAGGGGCTCCCTTAGACCAAGGCTGTCTGTGGGAGGAGAAAATGTCACAGCGTTTGGGTATGGGCTCTACAGTGTCAGGCTCCTTCCATGCCCATGTGGTGATAAGGTCCAAGGGGTCTGCTGGCGGGGACACCCAGGAAATAGATGGGCTCATGCCAAAGGTCTCCAGGAACACTGACTCATCCGTAGAAGGTTTTGGGACTGACCAACCTCCCCCCTCTGACAAAGGATCTCCATGATGTTGCCAAAGGAGACATCTTCTGGAGGTGACCTGGGGGGAACCTTCTCCATCTAAATCAGTGTCTGTAGTGAGGGACTTGGGGCAGTCCAAGTGCCTCCTTTTGCGCTTACGGGAGCCCTCTTCAGTGGGACACTCTGAAGAAGACTCGTGAGCCACGGGGGTTCCAAAAGGGGAATAGCCTGGGGCTCCTCTGG
The DNA here is from genome assembly GCF_019279795.1 of Protopterus annectens. Classification (NCBI taxonomy): domain Eukaryota; kingdom Metazoa; phylum Chordata; order Ceratodontiformes; family Protopteridae; genus Protopterus; species Protopterus annectens. The sequence continues at coordinate 495,581,067 of NC_056748.1, forward strand.
CACGGGCTGTCCCTGAGACAGGATGAAGGGAGTTGTCGCCAAATCCAGTGGAGTCTGGGTGGAATCAGAGGAGATGGGCAGAGATCTCAATCCCTGGGAGAGAACCCGCTCCTTGGTACCCAGCAAGGAAGAAGCACTCCCCGGGTCCGAAGCAGGGATTGGAGCCGATGAGAGGATAGCCTGAGGTCCAATGGAACAGTTCGAATCCAAAAAGGTCTGAGCCAAAGATGGATCCATTACCCCGGGTCCGACTCAGTCTCGCTCAGATCCGAACTGGCCAGATCCAAAAACTCAATGCAACAGCCGGAGTAGAGGCTGGTGGAACCGTTGGCACCAAGCTACCAGCTCCAAAGAGTCTTGGATCCAAGAACCCCGAAACAGCCGCACAGATCAGGGAAGGAGAGATGGGGTGGATAAAGGGTATGGAGATCCCCTTCCGGAGAGGGGTCTGGCAAGACTCCCATCTGTATTTGTGTCTGAATGCATCTCCACATCATCCTGTCCATGTCCAAGTCCGATAGGCTCAGATCAGGCTGGTCTGCACAGTAAGAGTGAGGAAGGCCTCGGATCAGAAGACTCCAACGGCTCCAGTGAGAAATGGGGTGAGCGGAGTCTGGGAGAAGCTGGCCTTAAAGTCTTGGATGGAGGAGTGGGGAAAGATCCCCTGTCCGGGGACCTCTTGCGAGGCCCATCCCTCTTCCTCTATCCTCCTTGCTCCTTTCCCTGTCCTTTTCTTTTTCGCTCTCTCTTGCTTTTTCTTTATCTTTGTCTCCCCCAACACCAGAACAAGTGGGAGCTTGAGTCCCTGTCCGAGAGGGTGGTTGGGCGGGAGTACTAAAGACAGAGGCCGTGGCAGAATCCAGCATGGAGGCAGGGAGATGACCCTTGGCAACTAACTTGGGCTTCCTGTCCCTGAGGGCCCTCAGGTTAAAGCCTGCACAGATTGAAAGTTGATAAATGGGGCACTCCCAAACATGTTACACCATCAGCCGGTGAGAGCTTATGGCCACACACTGTGCACTTTTTGAAAACCGACTTAGGCTGATCAGCCATAGTCTACACTAAATCGCCACTCCCTAAAGAGCACAACACACGCTGAAGGGAAGTGGGCCTAGAACTACTTCAGCAATAAAAAAATACCAAACAGTGTACACTAAAGGGGGGAGGAAGGGAAAACTAACTACCACTTGCACACAAAAACAGAATTAACTTTACTTATCCCTGAAGCTCAGGGTAAAAGATCACAATGCTTACTATGGCGCAGCAAACGAGATCTGAGGGAAGATAGGAGACGGTGGTGCATTATGGGTAGGGGAAGGAACTCTGAGCTTGGAGCAGATGCTAGGAAAAAAAAAGTTACCGGCTCAGATCCGATATGGCTCCGTAATACCCACAGGGTGCAGATAAAATGAAGTTAACTATTTCAGATCTTATATTCTGCATGGTTTGAATGATTAGGAAAAAAAAAAAAAGACTGGCAGTTTGATAGTTTGATTCAAATTAGACAGAGCAAACCTTGGGGATGAAGGATGGATTTGTACAAAGGGAAACTCTGTATCTATGAAAGATCAAGTAAGGAGGTTTGACTGACTGTGCTTTTAACTCTGACACTCTTCTGGCGGATGTAACAGCTACTAGAAAAATGGTCTTCCATGAAAGGAACTTCAATTCACAAGTATGTGCAGGTTCAAAGGCGGGGAAATAAGTTTGGAGAGAACGAAATTTAGATCCCAAGGAGATGCATGTTCCTGAAAGGGAGGGCTCAGCAAAGTAGTGCCGTTTAGGAAAGGATTTACATAATCTGTGAGCCAAAAGTTTAGGTTCACGTTGTCCCAAATGAGAACTGGAGATAGTTGCCAACTGAACTTTGATTTTAGCAGCAGCTGATCCTTGATGAAAAAGTTCAGTTAGGAATTCTAACACCAAAGGAATGGAGGCTGTGTAAGAATCTAGGTTTCTATCTTTTGCCCAGATAGAAAATCTTTTCCATTTGCTAGCATATAATTTTCTTGTAGAAGGCTTGTGGGAAGACACGAGGATATGAGTTACTGCAGGTGAGAAATCATGAAGCCTGACTAGGGATGGAAGTGGAGCAGCCACGCTGTCAAGTTGAGGGTGTTGAGGGTGTCTAGGCAGGGGTGGAAGGTGCCCGACGTGCATCAGGTCTGGTACTGGGTCCAGAATCCATGGACCGTTCAGGTGAGGCCTGAGAAAGGGGAACCAAATCTGACGAGGCCAGTAAGGAGTGATAAGAATCATTCTGCTTCCCAAGGTCTTTGCTTTCTGGATCACTTTTGATATCAGCGGAAAGGGAGGGAAAGCATAAAGAAGTCCCTTGGCCCATTTGTGAACAAGTGCGTCATTCGGTGTCTCCCTCGGGGGGGGGGGGTTTGGGTAAGGGAGAAGTAGTTGCTGCATTTGGCATTGATTGGACTGGCAAACAGATAGCAGCAAGGCTGTCCCTATTTGCGAAAAATCTGTTCAGCGACTTTCTGATTCAGAGACTACTCATGAGGCATCAAGATTGCCCTGCTGAGTTTGTCGGCTATTAGATTGGCTGTTCCCGGGATATGCGTTGCAGCTAGAAAGCGTTGGGAAGAAATCGCACACTGCCAAACACGAAAAGCCTCTTGACATAGGGGGATATGATCTGGTTCTTCCTGGTTAGTTTATATACCATACCTCTGACATTGTCCGACTGGATTGCTATCGTCCCTAGAGGAGGAATGTTGTGAAGTGCTTGTAATGCTAGTAGCACTGCTCTCATCTCTAGGACACTGATATGCAAGTGAACCTCGTGATCTTGCCATGTACCTTGGACAGTCCTGCCTAGATAATGCCCTCCCCCCACCCTGTGAGTCAACAGGTTGGAGAGGAATGAAAGGTGTTCCTACAGTTAGTCGGTTGTGCTGAATCCAGCAACAAAGGTCTTTTTTGAAAGATTCCGTTATCAGAATAGGACGAGAGAGGGACAGCTGTTGGAGACCACTGGGAAAGAGTAGCCATTGGATTCTCATAAGTAGTCTGGCTAGTGGAACTAGAATTAGAGGCCATAGTTCCCAAAAGCTTCAGCATTGTCTTGGCTTTGACTCTTTGTTGAGGAAGTAGACATATCTGTTGTCAGATTTTGTATTCTGTCTGCAGGAAGATGAGCCATCATGGCGACTTGTCTATTTCTGCGCCTATAAAAGTCACATACTGAGAGGGCGACAAGGCAGACTTTTCCCAATTTATTGTAATCCCTAGCTGAGTGCAGAGCTGAATGGTTGAATCCCTGGCCTGTAGAAGTGCCTGGTGGCGGTCAGGAGCCAGTCGTCCAGGTACGGAAACACTTGGAATCCAAGACGTCTCAAGTGAGCTGTCACTACCGCCATGCATTTGGTGAACACCCTGGGAGCTGTGGTGAGACCAAAGGGCAGAGCACGATATTGGTAATGACTGGCTCCCAGCCGGAAGTGCAAATTATTCCTTGATGCTCTGTCCATTTTTATGTGGTAGTATGCATCTTGGAGGTCTATGGAGCACATCCAATTGTCTTTCCCTAACAAAGTGAGTATAGACTGCAGTGTTACCATTCAGAACTTGGACTTCACTGATTCGTTTAATTTGCTGAGGTCCAAAATGGGCCTCCAGTCCCCTATTCGTTTTGGCACTACAAAGAATCTGGAGTAAGCTTTGAACCCTATCTGGTCTGTGGGGATGGTTTGGATGACTCTTTTGAAGCAACTTTTGAACTTCTATGATTGATCCCTGTGACTGGGTGGAACATCTGGGATTTTCTTGGTGGTATGGGGTGGGAAATAATGGTATGGAGTATCCTCTGGTAATTATTCTTTGAACACACTTTTCTTGGGTGATGTTGTGCCAGGTTTCTGGATACAAAGATAAGCAACCCCCGACTGGCTCCAGAGAAGCGCAGTCGGGCCCCACTTCAGGAGCACTGATAGGCAAGTCCATGAAAATAATCGTGGCCCCCCTTGCCTCTAGGGCGACGTCTACCATTACTGCCTCCTCCTCTACCTCTGAAGGAGGAATCACCCTGTGCGTCCGGGAAAAATCTCGGAGATTTCTTAAACCACATTTTACCGCCTTCTCTGACCTTTAGTTTATGGTCTAGAAGGGACGGAAAAATGTACTCCCACGGCAGAGAGAGTTTTCCCTTCTTGCTGGCAATTGGAGAGTGCATCTTTTACCTTTGGTCCAAACAGAGGAATCAGCCTCATGGAGGAGTTAGCAATGGAGTTTAAGGTGGACAAAGTGCAGTTGTGTACCTACCATAAATGTAGATGTTAGAGTGTATTCACTGTTGCAGTCATTACACTTGCGTTATCCGGCTGGAAGGCTACCCGTAGTCGGCCTGAATTCCAAAGTCTTGGTATGGCGTCGGTTGCGGTCGCCTCTTCCCTGAAGTCAGTGAACCAGGGGTATAAAAGATGCAGCTGACGCCATTTTCTTCAGTTTCTCGCCCCAGATGTCAGGTGCCCCCAAAAGGGTAGGCTAAATAGATTATGCCAAAAAATCATGCATGCACTAAGTAAACATTTCCTTCATCTACAAGCAAATACACCACATAGGTTGTATAGATTACAAAAGTACAGATAAACCCAGCAAATGAAAGGGGGATGGTAGTAGGGTAACCTGGACTGCAACAGTGAATACACTAACATTTACATTTATGGTAGGTACACAATTGGACTATGTTCATCGTGTTTCACTGTTGCCGTCATTATTCTTGGGTTGAATCCCAAAGCTGAGGATGGGTGGCTGGGCTAAATAGGATTAGGAGAGGCTATTAGGCCCTGCAGAACTGCAGTGGCAAAGCCTGCTCTGGATTTAGAGTAGAGAGATAAGTGGAAGTGCTTTGTAAAAGTGTGCACTGAACTCCAAGTTGCAGCCTCTAAGATGTATTTGGTTGGTACTCCTCTGAGGAAGGCTGCTGCTCTGGTAGAATGTGGCCTAATGCCCTTAGGCACTGATTTGCCATGCTGTGAGTAGCAGAAACGAATGCAATGGCCTATCCATTTTGAAATAGCCTGTTTTGAGATAGCCTTTCCTTGTGAGCCTGCAGTATATGCCACTAAAAGTTGCTCAGTCTTTCTGAAAGCTTTAGTTCTGTCCAAGTAGAAGCATAGCTGTCTGTGTATGTCCAAAGAATGCAGAAGTGTCTCACCCTTGTTCTGTGTGTTTGGATAAAATGTAGGCAAGTGAATGGCTTGGTTAAGGGCCACACTGGACACCACCTTAGGCATAAATGTAGGGTTCGTCCTCAGAGAAATCCTGTCTGGATGGAAAATGATAAAAGGTTCCACAGCCATGAGTGCCTGTAACTCAGAGACTCGTCTTGCAGATGTTATTGCTAGGAGCAGAGCTGTTTTCCAGGATAAGAATTTTATATCAGCTGTTGAGGCTGGCTCAAAAGGAGGCAGTGCGAGTTTTTCCAAGACATAATTTAGGTCCCATGCAGGTATTGGTGCTCTCCTTGGAGGTCTTATGTTTTTGGCCCCTCTCAGGTACTGCCTTATTAAAGGATGAGAAAAGATAGGTGGTTCCGTATTGTAATGGGCTGAAATGGCAAAGGCATGAATCTTAATTGATGAAAAGGATAGGCCTTTGTCCAGCATCTCAGTTAAGTATTGTAAAATCTGAGGAATATTTGGTACAAACGTGTCAGTTCCTTGTTCCTGGGTCCAAGCATGAATCTCTTCCATTTTTCTGCATAAGATTTCCTGGTACTGGGCCTCCTGGCCTCAAAGATAACATCCAATACAGCTTTGGAGAGTGGAATGTTCTGAACGGCTACATTATCCGCCATGCTGCCAGATTTAAGGTTCCGAGTTGGCTGTGCAGGATGATTGTTTTGTTGGGTGAGTAACTGAGAAGTCTGACGCAATGTCCAGGCTGGACCTTGGGACAAGTTCTTTAGGATTGGGTACCAGTGCTGGCGTGGCCAGTCTGGGGCAATCAGTATCATTTTTGGCTTCTCTTGTCTGCCCTTTAGGAGTACCTTGGGGAGGAGAGGCAGTGGAGGAAAGGCATATACTGTCAGGTTTTTCCAGCTGAAGTATAGGGCATCCACTTTCCATGCTTGCTTGTGATAAATCCTTGTACAGAATCTCTGTAGTTGGCAGTTGTGAGGGGAGGCAAACAGATCTATGTCTGGGCATCCCCATTTCCTTGTTATCATGCTGAAGACTTGTGGATCCAGTTTCTACTCATGGGGATCCATGAGGTTTCTGCTTGGTTCGTCTGCCAGAGTATTTATTTTTCCTGGCAGGAATTGTGCTTGTAGGTGAACTTGACAAGTCAATGCTGTGTCCCACAAAGTCATGGCTTGTCTGCAGAGGGAGTAGGAATGTGCCTCTCCCTACTTATGTACCACATGACTGTAGTATTGTCCTTCTTTATCAGTAGTTGTCCTGGATGAAGTAGATCCTTGAAAGCTGTCAGGGCATTCTGAACAGCTAGCATCTTTTTTTGATTGATATGAAAATGCATCTGGCTTGCGGGCCATGTGCCCTGAATACATTTTCCTGCCATGTGGGCACCCCCAAGCATAATCTGATGCATCCGTTGTTAGTGTCTGCCTGGCTGTGGTTAAGTGAATGGTTGTCCCTTGTGGTGACAGGCCTGTGCTCGCCATCGAAACTCCTGTTGCAGGCACAGAATGAGGGTAAATTAATGTTTCCAGGCTGTGGCAATGTTGAGGCCAAATACTTTTTAGATACCATTGTAGTTTCCTCATATGCAGTCTGGCATATGGAATTAGCAGAATGCAGGATGCCATGAAGCCCAAAGTCTGCAGAATTTTTCTTGCAGATAACTGGGTCTTTGTTGCCAACATTTTGAAGTAAGAAGTCAGTTGCCTTTATCTGGCGTGAGATAAGCCATCTGGGCAGTTGCATTTAAGCTTGCACCAAGGAATATTTTCTCTTGAGAGGGTACTAGTTTTGATTTCTTTTCGTTTACTGTGTACCCGAGGCAAATTAGTAATCTTTTTACAAACGCCAGATGCTTTAGTAGAATGTCTTTGTTCTCTGCTTGAATAAGGCAGTCATCCAAGTAAGGATATATTTGAATTCCTCTGTCTGCAAAATGCAATTACTGGTGCCAGGCAATTTGTGAAGACCCTGGATGCAGTAGATAAGCCAAAGGGCAGTGCAGAGAATTGGTAGTGCATTGAGCCAGCTATGAATCTGAGGTATCTTCTGCAAGATTGTCTGACTGGGACATGCAGGTATGCATGCCTCTTAGGTCCAAAGTTACGAGACAAGCCTTCTTGCCCATCATGGGCAGTAGCTGCCACAGAGTCAACATTTTGAATTTTGGAATGTCCAGAAATGTGTTTAGAATAAAGGTCCAGTATTGGTCTCCAGGCTTTGTCCTTTCTGGGCACCAAGAAAAGTCTCTAGTAAAATCCTTGTCCCTGCTCTTGTTGTGGTACTTGCTGAATGGCCCTCATGTCCATGAGGGATGAAACTTGCTTTTGTGCCTCTGCCCACTGATTCTGTGGCAGGTCTGGCATACCTTGTGTGTGAAAGTGGAACCTGTAGCCCTGAGAAACTATGTTCAGGACCCATTTGTCCTAGGTAATCATGTGGCAATTTGGTGAAAAAAGTGCTAGTTTTCCCCCTAAGGAGGCTGCCAAAAGATAAGTGCTTGGTTCTGGCAGAGGAAAGTCATTGGGACCGTTTCCTGTATGGTTGTGATTTGTCATCTCTGCTTTTGAAGGTAGAAGCACCCCATTGTTTAGGCCTGTATGAGTCTTGGGGCTGGGATCTGCCTCTGGGGCGTCTGTATCTGCCTCTGTGGCCTGACACTGGAAAGGACCACTTCTTTGTAGGCCAGTTCCTGTTAAATCTGGGTGGCTGTACCTGTAGGAAATCCTTAACTGTCTGCATGGATTTCGCTTTATCCTCCATTTTCTTCAACACCTCTTCTGCCTTAACACCAAACAAAGTACCATGCTGTAATGGAGCATCCAATAATTTTGCTTTAATATGATCAGGCACATTCTGTTCCTTTAACCAAGCATGCCTTCTAATGACAGAACCCATAACAGCGGTCCTGCAAGAGGCCTTCAGTGAATCAAAACCACATTGCAAAGTATACTTTCCCACTTGTTCAGCTGCATGCAATAAATCCTGCATTTCCTTGTTATCAGAACATTCAGAATTTGTCAACATTTTCTGTTTAAGCAGTGACATGAAGTATTGCTGATATTTAAGCATATGAAACTGACAATTTAAAGCCCTTACAGTCAAGGTAGCAGAAGTGTAAACTTTTTCCCCCATCTGTCCAGTGCCCTAGAATCCCTATCAGAAGGGACAGGGTTTTTTGCGGTGGAAGCCTTGACCCCTTTGGGACCCTGAGATATAGTTTCGGGGTCAGCAGCAGGGTTTTTATATAGAATTTATGAGAGTCTGGAACCCTGTAGTATCTGTCTGGCTTAGCAGGTGCAGGGGGTAAAGAGTCAGGAGACTCTGAAAATACATCTACAATGTCTAGAACAGGTGGAATAGCAAGAGGTCTGTGCTGAGGTAGTAAAGAAAGTCTCGGAGCCTTTTCTTAGATTCTGAGTAATCTTGGCTCTCCAGTGAAAATGCTCCCTCATGGTATGCAGGGTTTCCCCAAAAGAATAATCCTCAGGAGGAGAGGCTGAAGGAATAGATTCTTCAGCATCAGAATCCTCATAGGGAGGAAAAGAGTATCCCTGTTCAGAAGAGGAGTCAGAGGAAATTGAAAGCTGATCAGAAGAGTCATATTCCGTCTCTTGCCCTAGGCCTCTTATCAGGAGGGGGATGGGAACCCCTGATCAAAGTAATTAGGTCTTCGGCCATTTTAAGCATATGTTTCTTAGGCATGAAGTCTGTCCAGGAGAATGCTGTACTTGTTTCTTTGTCTTTAGAGCTGTTTTAGTCAGTCTTTGAAGCGGAGGTAGGCTTGACATATAACTGTGTAGGTCTGAAAACACCCTCAGAAGCAGATGCCTGCTCAGCGGCTCCGGATCCATCTGAGGGTATAGTTTGAGAGTCCAATACCTTGAGTATCCAGAGGCGTAGTCGGCTCCATGTGGGAGTCGGAAGCGGCCTAAGGCTCTGAGGTAGCGGGTGTCAGGGGCTGCGAAAGCTCCTCACTGAGAACTGGCGAACCGGCTACTGGCCTAGTGGGAGCCTCGTCTTTGGTTTTGGACCTCTGACGCCTGTCCTTTTCCTTGCGCTTTGTATAAACTCCAGTCGTGGGCTGTTCCGACGGCATTATATAATTAAACCTTCGGCCAAAGTAATGAAAGGCAAAAATCGTACACACTCTTAATAGTGCGTTGTACCTACTCAGCACAGACTCCATGTGGGCCAGCAGAGTAATCCAGGCTGCAGAGAGCTGAATAAGCGACTTTTCTTGATACCAAGTATATTTTTTGTTGCTTTCCACATCTGAATACCTAGCGACTGTATTTCGCCTGCCTTTCTGTTACATTGAAGCTGTTTTTACTGCATTTAACTTAATATTGCACTTGGAATCCTTGTTTGTTACTATTTGACTGTATTTGTAGCAAATTTTTCTGTGTAAGCTGTAGTAGCTGATTCATAGCATTTATAAGTGTTTGCTGTACCTGTTTCTGCCTGTTTTGTGAAAAAAAGAAAAAAATATCTCTTGTTTTTCCTGCTTTACTAGTTTAGTCCAGTTTCAGAGTTGCTGATTCCTGGGCTTTGGTTGTAGTTCCTGTGTACTGTTTCCTTGCCTTACTTGGGGAAGGAAGCTACCTTGCTTTCCTGCTTTACTAGTTTAGTCCAGTTTCAGAGTTGCTGATTCCTGGGCTTTGGTTGTAGTTCCTGTGTACTGTTTCCTTGCCTTATTTGGGGAAGGAAGCTACCTTGCTTACCAGTGGGAGTGGGAAGCATTGAGCTGCCTTTTGTCCAGTTTTGTGAGGTTTCAGCCAGTAACTAGTAGTTTATTGGTCGTTTTGGGCCAGTTTCTAGCTTTTTCCAGCCCCTGGTATAAAACTTTCAGCTTGTACCTACTCAGCACAGACTCCACGTGGGCCAGCAGAGTAATCCAGGCTGCAGAGAGCTGAATAAGCGACTTTTCTTGATACTAAGTATATTTTTGTTGCTTTCCACATCTGAATACCTAGCAACTGTATTTGCCTGCCTTTCTGTTACATTGAAGCTGTTTTACTGCATTTAACTTAATATTGCACTTGGAATCCTTGTTTGTTACTATTTGACTGTATTTGTAGCAAATTCTTCTGTGTAAGCTGTAGTAGCTGATTCATAGCATTTATAAGTGTTTGCTGTACCTGTTTCTGCCTGTTTTGTGAAAAAAAAGAAAAAAAGAAAAAATATCTCTTGTTTTCCTGCTTTACTAGTTTAGTCCAGTTTCAGAGTTGCTGATTCCTGGGCTTTGGTTGTAGTTCCGGTGTACTGTTTCCTTGCCTTATTTGGGGAAGGGAAGCTACCTTGCTTTCCTGCTTTACTAGTTTAGTCCAGTTTCAGAGTTGCTGATTCCTGGGCTTTGGTTGTAGTTCCTGTGTACTGTTTCCTTGCCTTATTTGGGGAAGGGAAGCTACCTTGCTTACCAGTGGGAGTGGGAAGCATTGAGCTGCCTTTGTCCAGTTTTGTGAGGTTTCAGCCAGTAACTAGTAGTTTATTGGTCGTTTGGGCCAGTTTCTAGCTTTTTCCAGCCCCTGGTATAAAGCAGCTAAGCAGCGTTAGCACGATTTAGCGGAGCTGCCACTGTTGCACACTAGGGCAGCGCCCGGTTAAGCAGGTTTAAACTATTCGGCTACCTAAAGTCCACTCTTCAAATTTTCCCTTAAAACTACCTTCCTCGAACTATACTACTGATCAAATCAGTATCCTATAACTAAAAGATCAACTCTACTTGACTCCAAGTAGACTATTCTCTATTAAACCTAGCACTTGCTCCTACAGTACTTATTACCTTGATACGGCACTCTTGTCATAGATAGTACCCCAAAAGGCAACCCCCATTTCTCGGTCACCCACGTCCCCGGAATCTTTTTTTAAAGTTTTAGTCTACCCTTCTAGCATGTCGAGGGATCAGTTGCTAGTGTCCTCTCCTGCTCAGCTGGTGAACCTGGGAATATTGAGGCAATGTTTCAATTGCCTCATGTACCTGAACAACCCTTTCCTCCTCCCACAAAACACAAATACATGCGAGAGATGCAACTATACGGCCAAACTGGAGGCTGAGCTCTCTCAACATAGGACTGGCAAGACCAGTCAGGAGGAGAAGGTTACCACACACACTATAGACCCAGTCTCACATAGTACCATTACAACCTCAAATCATACACAAACACACAAAGACATACTGGAGGCTCTGATCAAAAATCTACCAAAACAGCAGAGGCCACCAAAGCAGACACCCAAACAACCACCACCTCAGAACACAACACCCGCAACACATAGACCTCACAGTCAGAGTGTCAAACAGTCACAGCCCTTAAGGCCAAACACAATGCCAGACACACTAGTCATTGGTGACTCCATAGTCAGACACACTGATGTCCCGCTCACCAGACTGAGTAAGGAGAAGGTCACAGTAAGCTGCCTGTCGGGCGCTAGAATCCGCCACATAACGCAAGCACTCAGGTCTCTCAACAGCAGGTACAAATATGACTCAGTCATTGTCCACGCTGGTGTAAGCGACCTGAGGCACCTCCTTGGACTACATGAAAAGAGACATTGAGGAGCTCTCTGATTATGTAGCCCAGGCAGGTATGACCCTGACCTTGAGCAGTATCCTACCTTCACCAAGAATGATGCCACAATACAGAGATAAGATGATCAGCTTTAACAATTGGCTTAAACACTGGTGTCATTCAAAGGGGATCCAGTATCTGTCTGCCTGGGATGACATGCTGGACAAGCCACGCTGCCGCAAGGGACGGCTTGCACCTGTCACCCTGGGATTCGGATATTGGCAAAGGCTCTTGCCACCCCATAGTGCCTTTTTAGGCAAGGCTCAAATTCTAAACCTACCACCCTAGAACACAAAAAGGAAAAAACTAAGGGTAATGCTGCTCAATGCCAGAAGTCTAAATCTCAAAATGCACGACTCGAGGCCCTTCTCAGTATGGAGAACATAGATGTCTGTGCTGTGACAGAAACCTGGTTCAAGGCTCCTGAGAGCACCCCAGCGCTATCAGGTTTTACCTCATATCATGCGTTCCGGCCCCAAAATCCGGACAATACCAAGAAAGGAGGGAGGTATCCATATTCATCAAGGACACCCACACCTCAAGACTGGTGGCAACGCACGATGCATCGGAGACCATCCAGGTGCAATTAACCATAGGCAAGACTGCTCTGCAAATTGTAGCATGTTACAGGCCACCCTCACAAACTCAGGAAACTCACATGGCCTTCCTGAAAACACTAGAGGGATAAATGTATCACCAAACACCATCATACTAGGTGACTTCAATTACCCTAATATAGACTGGGAACACTACTCAAGCCCAAACACCCTAGCCCAAAAGTTCCTGGAATTCATAAACTCAAATGCCATGGAACAACTAGTCACCATCCCCACAAGAGGAGATAACATACTTGATCTCATCATCACGAACATGGGAGCACAATGTTCAACACGAGTATACCCCTCACTGGTGAGATCAGATCACAAACTAATCTCGCTGGAGGTCCTCATCCCACCCCACCTGAAATAAAAAAGACCACAGTAAAGAACTTCTCAAAGCCGACTTCACACTTCTAAAGACTAGTGTGGTCTCCTTTCAGGCCCCGAGCCGGAGGAAAACAATACTCAAGCCGCTGAATCACTTACAAATGCCTTCTACCAGCACCTGCAGGACTGCATGGATAAGGCAATCCCAAGCAAAACAAAGACTCTTTGTACCAAAGGCAAGCGTCCAGTCTGGTGGACCCCAGCCATAAACAAACTCTACAACAAAGGAGGAAGCTACTACAAGATAGAGCAAAATCCTTAAAGGTAAGACACCCTTGATCACTATAAGTAAAAACTAAGAGCTCTCATAAAATCATCCAAAGCAAATTTGAGAGAAAAATAGCTAAAGACTCAAAAGACAATCATAAGGCCTTCTTTAGCTATGTTAGAAACCTAGGAGGAAACTCCCAGATATGCTCAGAACTAGTTCAAAATGATGTGAAGATTACTGATCCTACAGACATTGCCAACATACTGGCTGACAGGTTCAGTGCAAACTTCTCCCCTCCCCCAAAGGAGAGATATCTATACCAAATGAGTGCAGCCCCAAACATCTCCAGCGCCCAAGTGAGAACTGCTCTCTCCAAAGCAAAAACACAGCATCCATGGGACCCGATGGTGTCCCGGCTGTGTGCTACACGAAGTCAATGAGGAATTAAACCCACAGCTATGACAGCTGTTTAATCAAAATCTTACCTCTGGATACGTGCCAGGAGTGGCGCACTGCAACTGTGGTCCCACTTCACAAAGGCGGTGCCTCCACAGACCCTGGAAATTACCGCCCATTAGCTTGACAAGCCTTATCTGCAAAGCCATGGAGAGGATCATAATGGACCTCATAAATAAAGACATAGGGAATTTGCAGACTTTGGATCCAACCCAGTTTGGCTTTGTCAAAGGCAGATCATGCCTTTTAAACTTGGATGACTTTTTGAAACAGTCACCAAAGCCATTGATGAGGGAAAGGCAGTCCATACAGCCTACCTCGATCTGGCTAAGGCCTTCGATACAATACCCCACTCGGGTATCATTGAAAAACTCATCAGCTTAAATTTTAACCCATACATTACAAGATGGGTTGCAAACTGGCTGAGTGACAGAACCCACAGGGTCAGAGTTGCTGGCGCCATGTCAGACTCAAAGCCTGTCACAAGTGGTGTCCCACAGGGCTCAGTCCTGGGCCCACTCTTGTTTGGCATCTACTTTTCCGAAGTACAAGCAAACACAGGAGGGTTATGTCTGACAAAGTTTGCAGATGACTGCAAACTGGGCGCCATAGTAGAAAGCACATCTGACACAGATATCCTTCAGAAGGGTCTCACAGAAACGGATAACTGGTGCCAGAGCCACGGCCTAAAGTTAAATGCCAAAAAATGCATAGTCATACCCTTCGGGAAAAACAAGGTTACCCCTAGCTACCAAATAGGTGGCAATCCACTGAGCACAGAAGAAGTTATCAGGGACCTGGGGACCCAGGTTGATAGTAGTCTGTCATTCGACACCCATGTAGCTAAAGTAGTTAGGAAGTCCTTCTACATTGCCCACCTTATCATGAAGGGATTCTCATCTAGATCAAGGGAGGTCATAGTCTCCCTTTACTCATCACTCATCAGACCAATGATTGAGTACAATGCCCCATTTGTATCTGACCCGACACTTGCAGCAGCTGGAGAGGCCACAAAAGTTCCTCACCAAAAGGATAAAGGGTCTCAAAAATCTGTCCTATGCTGCCCGACTGAAAGAACTCCAGCTCTATTCAGTAAACACGCTGCTCAGAGGTGACCTTTGCCTAACATACAAGGCCATGTCAAACCCAGATTTGATGAATATGCTTCACCTCAAAAATCTAGATCCATCAGAGCCACAAGGCGGAGACTTAAACCTCGACACGGCTATTAATAGGGCGTGCTGGAGAGATAGATTCATCACCCAAAGACTCCTATGCTGTGGAACAAAATCCCGGTACATGTGAGGCAGAGCACCTCGCTGGCCTTGTTCAAGAGAAATCTTGACCAATGGATGGGAGATCGCAGATATACCCCAGGAATTACCTCAGTGTCACTGCTCGACAGAGGCACAGCAAAATAATGGGTATAGTTCCCCATACTAAAGGGGTGGCGTAAGCCACAAAACAATGGGCTAGGCTTATAAATGCCCTCGGGCAGATAGCCTAGTATGAACCTATGAACCTATGAACCTAAATCTAGCACAAAACAGACAGCTAGCAACGTCGTGATCAGGGCCTAGGCAAGGAATACAGTAAGAATAAAAATCCTTATGAGGTATTTGCTTCCCACAAGAAATACAATTATTAACTTTTTCTGACATTGGTCTGGAGCAATAAAAAAGTTTCCCCAACGGGGTACTTAGCTTTAATGAAGACTTCCGAGATTTTCAAAATCAAATTTCAGATCTGGAGTCGGCCGACCGGCACTTGCAAACTGCTTTTGCTTCGGGCACCGCGCGGCAAAAAAGACTGAAGAAAATGGCGTCTGCTGCATCTTTTATACCCCTGGTGCACTGACGTCAGGGAAGAGGCGACAGCAACAGACGCCAGACTAAGACTTTGGAATTCAGGCCAACTGAGCATAGCCTGCGGGCAGGACAACCCAAGAGTAATGACTGCAACAGTGAAACACGAACATCTGAGCAGTAACCTTCTCAGGGACTCCTCCAGCTAATGTACCTTGGAGAGCATCTCCTAGCTCATTCAGATGATCTCTTTAAAGCCTAGTAAAATGGGTGACAATTCAGCGATATGAAGTAAATGCTGCTGAAGAGAAGATATGCTTCCCTATCTATCAATCATTCGAAACTCTTTGTTCGGTGGATGGACAGATTAAGTCTCCGCTAGTTCATTCTTTGAGGCTGCCGCCACCACCACCATGGCATCTGCAGGCACACCTTTAGTCAGGAAGTCTTTCTCTTTGGGGGCTGAAAGAAATTTGTTGGGCCTTCTGGGGACTGGTTCCAAAGCATCAGGCATTTCCCACACCTTTCGACTAACTAGGTCCAACAGCTCATCGAAAGGTGGAGACACCCAAGAGGCTGAAAGTTGAGACCCGAAAGCCTTCAGGTACACTGACTCATCAGAAGGGGTGACAGTGGGCCAGCCACGTCTGTTTCAGGATCTCCAAGATATCTACAAAGGAGATATCGAAAGACAACCTACAGGACCCTTCTGACTCCTCGAAGTCAGAGTCAGAGGTGATGGACTCATCAGGGGAGTCTTCATGCTTCCTCTTGCAAGTTCTCTTCCGAGGGGGCTCCTCAAAAGGGTATTCTTGGGAGGTCGCAGAATACTGGGGGCCACCCAACAGGGGCTCCTGAGGCTGCAGGACTCTGCTACCACCAGAGAGAGAGAGAAGGTGCTGAAACAGAGATCAGAGCTTGAGGGGGAAGAGCATCGGTACCCTTGTGAGGAGCTGAAGACCTAAACAGCACTCTCATCATCTGGAATGCAGATGCAAAACTCGCTGGCTCAGAGGACAGTCCCGGTTCAGAGGAAACGTAAGCAGCCCTTTGCTCCAAAACGATAGGCTCAGAGACATATGTAGGATCTGAGCTCAGCCTAGCAGACGCGCCGAGAGGTAGGCTCGGAACCAAAGAAGTCCGGGTCCAAGCGTCACCATCGGGGCAGACTGGTGAGCTTCAGCTCCTAGACACCAGGACTGCGCCGAAGGTGTTGGAGCGGAACTTTGCTCAGAGACGGACACGAGGTGCAGGAAAGTACAGTTTTGTACCTACCATAAACGTAGATGTCCGAGAGGTATGCATCTGCAGTCCTAACATATGGGTTGTCCTGCCTCAGGCAGCCCTTCGGTCGGCCGGATTCCAAAGTCCGGGTCTGGCCTCGGCTGATGTCGCACTTCACCCGTCATAGCTGCTGTCAATTGGGTATAAAGGCATCAGCAGATGCCATTTTCCTCAGTGTTTCTTGCCCCAGATGCCAGGTGCCCTCTAGGAAGGCTAAATTTGGATAAATGCAAATGATTCCAAACAGTAAAGAGCAAACAAAAATAAACATGTATATACATATATACAAACAAATACACCATAATAGATTCCCCCAGCTAGCTACAAGATGGGCAAATACCCTAGGAGTACCACAGAGGGGAAAGAGGGTGGGTAATCCTGACTGCAGATGCATACCTCTCAGACATCTACATTTATGATAGGTACAAAACTGTACTATGTCCTTCAAGGATGCATCTGCAGTCCTAACATATGGGTAGAATACGATAGACAAACTGGGGGAGGAGGCACTAAGAAGATTATGGTGTAGTTAAGATCCCTTGCAAAACAGCAGTGGCAAAACCTGCTCGGGATCTGGAGTATAAAGGTAGATTATAATGCTTGGCAAATGTATGCACGGAGCTCCAAGTAGCAGCCTCTAAAATGTCTTTGGTAGCCACTCCTCGTAAGAAAGCTGAAGCAGTGGCTGTAGCCCTTGTGGAGTGAGGTCTGATGTTTTCTGGAGTTGTCTTTCCATGAAAAGAGTAACAAAATCTAATGCAATTTCCTATCCATTTTGAGATTGTCTGTTTTGAAATTGCTTTTCCTTCCATTCCTGTTGCATGTGCTACCAGAAGCTGGTCAGTTTTTCTATTCTTGGTTCTGTCCAGGTAGTAGCGCAATTGCCTGTGCATATCCAAGTTATGTAGTAGTCTTTCCCCCCTGTTCTGTGGGTTGGGGAAGAATGTTGGTAGGTGGATTGCTTGGTTCAATGATACCCTGGTGACCACCTTTGGCATAAAAGTAAGGTTAGTTCTCAAGGACACTCTATCCTGATGGAAGATAAGGAAGGGCTGTACTGCCATTAATGCCTGTAATTCAGAAACCCTTCTTGCTGAAGTGATTGCAAGCAGGAAAGCAGTTTTCCAAGATAAGAACTGTAATTCTGCTGTTGCTGCTGGTTCAAAAGGGGGGAGTGTTAACTTTTCTAGCACAAAGTTCAGGTCCCATGTAGGCAAAGGTGGCTTCCTTGGAGGCTTTACATTTTTAATTCCTCTCAGAAACTGCCTGAGTAGAGGATGAGAGAAGACTGGAGGATCCATGTTGTATTCTGCTGAAATTGCTGATGCATGAATCTTAATGGAGGAGTAAGACAGGCCATTGTGGAAAAGTTCTGCTAAATATTCTAGGATGTTAGCTATGTTTGCTAATGATACATTTTCTCCTTTTGCTGCACTCCAAATGAGGTATCTTTTCCATTTGTCTGAATAAGTTTTCCTTGTGGAGGGTCTGCGAGCCTCCAGGATAATGTCTTTAACCCTCTGAGATAAATCTGGGTTATTTTGTTTTACGTAATATTCCAAGCAGCTAGCTGCAGTGTTTTCAAGTTTGGATGCAGGATCTTGAAGTTGTTCTGTGTTAGCAGTAAAGGAACTAGAGGTAGAGGCCATGTGTGCCGAGACATACTCCTCAGTAGCAGGTACCAATGCTGCCTCGGCCAGTCTGGAGCTATCAGGATGATCCTTGGGTGATCTTCTTTGATCTTCAGTAGCACTTTGTGCATAAAAGGAAGAGGTGGGAATGCATATGCTGTCAGGTTTTCCCAACTGAAGGATAGGGAGTCCACCTTCCAAGCAAGTGGGTGGTATGTCCTTGTGCAGAATTTCCTCAATTGGTGGTTGTGTGGGGATGCGAACAGGTCTATTTCTGGTAGCCCCCATTTCTTTGTAATGGATTTGAAGATGTCTGGATGCAGCATCCACTCGTGGGCATCCGTGGTAGTTCTGCTTAAGGTGTCTGCTAGTATATTTTCTTTTCCTGGCACAAATATGGCCTGGAGTTGAATGTTGAGTTTCAGGGCCACATTCCACAGGTCCATTGCCATCCGGCATAGAGGATATGAATGTGTGCCTCCCTGTTTGTTGACATACCACATGACTGTGGTGTTGTCCGTCCTTATCAGCAAATGACCTTGTTGAAGAAACGGTCTGAATGTCTGAATCGCCTGTTTCACTGCCAGCATCTCTTTTTGATTTATGTGTAGGTTCAGCTGGTCTTGTGTCCATAGGCCTTGTATACACTTGTCCACCATGTGTGCCCCCCAACCGAGGTCTGAGGCGTCCGTGGTGATAGTCTGGCTTGGGTGAGGGCTGTGGAAAGGCAGTCCTCTGTTCAACTGACAGGCCTGAGCCCACCACAGGAATTTTTGCTTCAGGCATGGAATTATTGGAATTTGGGTTTCTAGGCTGTGCTTGTGCTGAGACCATAAATTCCTTAGGTACCATTGCAACTTCCTCATATGTAGTCTGGCATGTGGAATCAATATTATGCAGGATGCCATATAACCTAGGGCTTGCAGGACTTTCCTTGCTGTAAGCTGGTTCTGCGTTGTTAATGTCATGAAATAGAGTGGTAGTTGCTTTTGCTTTTCTGCTGTGAGAAATGCCATTTGATTTGATGTGTCCAGTTCTGCACCCAAAAATGTTATCCTTTGGGATGGTACCAGCCTTGACTTTTTTATGTTGACTGTGTATCCCAGGGCTTGCAATAGGTGAATAACCTTTTCCAAATCTTTTCTTAATTTGATCTTGTTGTCCGCTTGTATCAGGCAGTCGTCCAGGTATGGATAAATTTGAATTCCCTGAAGCCTGCAATGAGCAATTACTGATGCCAGGCATTTCGTGAATACTCTGGGCGCAGTAGATAAGCCAAAGGGCAATGCTGAGAATTGATAATGCTCTGATCCTGCAAGAAATCTGAGGTATCTTCTGCAATCTGGTCGTATAGGGACGTGCAGGTATGCCTCCTTGAGATCTAGAGTCACCAGCAAAGACTCCTTGCCCAGCATGGGAAGAAGTTGATGTAGGGTCAGCATTTTGAATTTTGGAACAATGAGATATGTGTTCAGAGCGGACAGGTCGAGAATAGGTCTCCATTGGTTCTCTTTTCTTGGTACCAGGAAAAGTCTGGAGTAAAATCCTTGTCCTTGTTCCATAGACGGTACCTTTTCTATAGCTCTCATCCTTAGTAAGTGGTTGATTTGTCCTAGAGCGTTTGTTTTTTGGTTTGGTGGTAGGTTTGGCATTCCTCTCTTTCTTGGTAGAGTATGGAAGTGAAACCTGTAGCCTTTGTCTATTGTCTGTAAAATCTATTTGTCTCCTGTAATGTAATGCCAGTTTACTGAAAATAAGGCTAGCTTTCCGCCTAAGGTTGCTTCCAGTTGTTCCCTGGTAGGCGGTATCAGAGCCAAGTCACTGTGACTGTCCTGTGGAAGTGGTAGTAGCTGGATCTGTGGCAGTACTTCTCTGGTTGTTAGGCTGCCACTGGCGTCCCTGTAGGCACCTCTGGATTGACCTCTGCCTCTTGGGCGCCTATTTCTGCCTCTCTGTGCTCTGGAGGTGTCTGGAAAGGACCAATTCTTCGAAGGCCAATTTCTACTAAACCTCGGAGGCTGGACCTGTAAGAAATCCTTGACTGTTTGGACAGATTTTGCTTTTTCTTCCACCTTCTTTAACACTTGCTGTGCAGGGGAGCCAAACAAACTGTGTTTCTCCATGGGAGCATCTAGGAGCTTTGACTTTACATGGTCTGGTAAGGATTGCTCTTTTAACCATGCATGCCTTCTGATCACTGTACCAGTCATAGCTGATCTAAAGGAAGCCTCCAGTGCATCATAGCCGCATTTTAAGGAATGATTACTGACCTGCTGAGTGTTATGTACCAAATCCTGAAGGGACTTACGGTCTATAGGTTCAGGAGAGGACAGTTTTTTATTTAGCTGATCTAACAAAAATTCCTGATACTGAATCATGTGGAATTGACAGTTTAAGGCCCTAGCGAAAGAGTAGCAGAAGTATAAACTTTTTACCCCATCTCTCTAATGCTCTAGATTCTCTTTCAGAGGGAGGGTTTTGGCAGAGGCAACTGCTACAGCTTTGGGGCCCTGTGAAATAGTTTCAGGATCTGCAATAGGAGCCTTATACAAGTGATAATGTGTGTCCGGGACCCTGTAGTATCTGTCGGGCTTAGCAGGGGGCCGGGGAAGAGTCAGGGGCAGTACAAGCATCATTAAATGCATCATCCACAACTGTTAGTACTGGAGGAATGGCTAAAGGCCTATGCTGTGGTAAATGTAAAAAGGTCCTTAGCCTTTTCCTAGAGTCTGAAAAATCCTGGCCCTGCCATTGAAATTGCTCTCTCATAGCATGCAAGGTTTCCCCAAAAGAAAATTCCTCAGGAGGAGAGGCAGAAGGAATTGAGTCTTCTGCGTCAGAGTCCTCATATGGAGAATAAGGGCCTTCTGGAGGATTTGAGTTTTCTGAATCATCCGAGGAATAATCTGTTGAAACTGGCTCAGGGGGTTCTGCTCTAGGCCTCTTCTCTGGAGGGGGATGAGAGGCCCTGTCAGGGTGAGGTTGGGATCCCCTGATAAAAGAAATGAGATCCTCTGCCAGGCTGAGCATTTGGGAACTAGAGCTAGGCCTGTGTGAGGGGGTTTTAGCAGGCAAGGCCTTAGAAGATTTAGCTGCTTTAGCCCTAGAAAAAGCCTTGATAGACATGGATGCAGGGGGCCTAGCAGCTCCACGTGCGGGAGTAGATATGTCTAAGGGGATAGTATCTGATAAATCCTGAGAACCTGCAACAGCAGGTGGAATTTCAGTAGCAGATTCAGCCATGCTGGGTGAGGCCTCGGTTGTAGGAGGCATGCTTTCGGCCGAAGGAAGAACAGAGGACTCTGTTTCAGCCGAAACCGAGACACTCGCGGTTTGCTTAACCGTGGTTTCGGCCGAAACCGCGGACCGCGAGTGTCGGTCCTTTTCCTTACGCTTTTTAGCTAATTGTGAAGTCGGAGTCTCCGACGGCATGTTGTAAGCAAAAGCGGGGCCGAAAAACTCCTCTGCAAACTCCGACCGACGTCTAAGTGTCCGTCGGTTGAAGGAAGCACAGGCTAGACAAGCTGCTACGTCGTGGTCTGGGCCTAAGCAAGGAAGGCAGTAAGAGTGGAAATCCTTATGAGGTATTTGTTTCCCACAAGTTAAACAGTTATTTACTTTTTCTGACATCGGCTGAGGCAAGAAAGAGTCCCCAACGGAGTACTTAGCTTTTTAGAAGTCTTCGGTAGTAGTAATCTCTGGTTCTGACCGACCGGCACTTGCGAACAGCTTCTGCTTCGGGCACCGCGCGGCAAGAAAGACTGAGGAAAATGGCGTCGGCTGATGCCTTTATACCCAATTGACAGCAGCTATCACGTCGGGTGAAGTGCGACATCAGCCGAGGCCAGACCCAAAGGGCTGCCTGAGGCAGGACAACCCATATGTTAGGACTGCAGATGCATCCTTGAAGGACATCAGAGGGTTCCACAAGTGTCACCGATAGCTCTGGCTTCGAAGGACCAACATGGCTCAGAAGAGGAATGGCAAAAGGGAGTATGGCCTTAGACGGCTCCGGAACAGATTGGGTTTGAGTCGGCAACAAATTATCTAGCGCCTTTGACCTAGAGAGTCAAAGCACTACACGCTCTACATCCTTTTCAGAAAGACTCTTGGAGGATCTGGAAGATAAGGTAAGTGACCTAGATCTCGACAAAATGGGAGATCTGAGAATTGGTGAGACCGGCAATAACTCTCTAGACCGACTCAGAGGTAAATGCACAGTAGTCTGCTCTGAAAAACTTGGGGCCGACACTGGAGTGTCGATATCAATAACTTCGGCTTCATTGTCCTCGGAGCCGGTAGAAAGTTTGTCCAATTCTGAGATTTTCTGAGGATGTCCAGATAAAATATAGTCTGTGCAGGAGAATGTCTCTTGGCCGACTTGACCTTCTCTTTTTCTGAAGGAGATCTGGAATGCGAGAATGAACAGCTAGCTAAATCCTCCTCAAAGGAAGGCTTAAGGAGACCTTTCAAGATCAGTTTGTTCTTCCTTTCCTGGAGAACTCAAAAACAGAGAGAGAGTGACAGAAAAAACATGCTTCCTGAAAACGTATGACACTGAGACAGTAAACACAACTACTATGTCAGTCAGTGATTGACATTTTTGAGAGCATTTGAAACTTTTTAAAAACTGAAGGTTTATGATTCTTAAACTTCGTACATGAACAAAAATAATGAAGAAAAAAATCCAACTTAGCCACGGCCAAGAAAGAGCACTTCTGAACTCGTAGACGCGGCAAACGAGATCTGGGGATTCTTACTAGTGCACTATGGGATACCTACCATGCCACGAGCCAACTGAGAGACTTTGAGCTTTGTAATCGGCAGAGTCAGAGCAGAGGACCGGCTCCAAACCCATATGTAAGAATGAAGGCGAGCTAGGACTACAGAATATCTCATGATTTTCATACTTAGAAATGTGCTGGAAAAGTGCATGATGTTCATGTTTGAATCTTACAGAAGACAAACTGTTCAAAATTCTATTTTTCAGCATCCAGTTAGTTTTTCCTATACAGAATGAGCTCCGGTCCAGACAGACAACCAGGTAAACAAAATTCTTTGTTCTAAAATCTGCATACAAATCAAAACAATATTTTCCTGATACAGGGTGTACATAGGATTCTTCCTCCACAATGTACACACATGCTCTGCAATTTCTGCACTTGTGTGTACCTGCATGTTGTGTGAAATTGTTCCTACTTTTTCTGTCTTCCCTTCATGACATAATAAATCCTTCAGATTTTTATTTCTTCTAAAGCCAAACTTTTTTTTTTCACCCACTACCTACGCTATTGTTTCATCTGCCAGCAAAACATTCCAATTCTGTTTCATTACATCACATATTCCCCCCTATGTTATTACTATATGTTAACATTAGCCTCACATTATCCATCTGTAAGGCTCTAGACTGAACAGGTGTTCCATCCTGTTGTCTGTGGGAGAACCAAGACCTAGACCTATTACTTAAGTATTGTTTACTCTTAGTAATAGCATCATTAACTCTATTTTCATTGTATCCCCTTCGACAGAGGTTACTCTCTAACTTGGCCATTTCTTGTTCAAACTGTGTATCCTGCGTACATATACGTGAAATTCCATCAACCTGCCCTATTATGCATGCTGTCATAAGATTGTATGCTATTCTTCCAAACAGAATTTTTAAATAATGTCATGATCAAAACTCCATTCTCTTCCTTCAGCAATTTAACATCTAAACAGTCCAAAGCTCTACTGGAATACTGCATGGTGAATCTAAGGAAAGTGGTCGTACATTCCAAATATTCAACCAAATTTTTCGGTTGAAAATAGAAATACGAGGGGAAAAAAATCCATCCCTGCACCTTCCTGTTTAGGAAAAGGATTTTGAGTATCTTTAAGATAAAAATATGAATCCCTCTTTTACCAGAAGCTACTTTACAAGAAGGACCAATAGCCTAAATTAAACCCCGAGCCATATGCAGTATATTACTCGTTTTAAAAAAATTAAGTAGATACATTCTTGGTTTTCTGTTTGACAAAAAAAATGGAGCAAACTGTTACTGACGGCAGCAGCTGCTTCTCCAGGGATGGCACAGCTTTTTGGCACAACAGGGAAAGCTTCCCCTGTTCCCTCTCACAGGACTGACAAGAGTGACCCTCCCTTGCCCACTAATAGGTCTCCAACAGTTGCAGAGGACGTTGCTAACTTCTGGTCCATAGTGTATGTAGGTGCTGCACTAGAGGTTTTTGAGACAAAGATGAGTGGTCAGAGGTACAACAAATGACCACAGCAGTCATCTACCTGCAGCAGAGAAATTGCTAGCCTATGGTGAAAAAGGCTACTGCTTAACTTTTTTTGTGGCTGAAAGGAAGACTGACAGCAGTGTTTTGAAAAAACTCACAGTAAAACACACTTTCAAAACAGTACATCAACCCCAAGGGAAAACATACAAATTTCTTCACAGAAAATGTTTTCAGACAGTTAATAGTGTTCCTTTTAAAAGTATATTACAGTCTCAAGACAGTCAGTTAAACACAACACAAAACACTTAGATTTTTAAGCAAATTTTCCCAAAATGGAAAGTAATAAATCAATTATAAATTTAAGAAAATGGAAATCCACCCCCCCCCCAAAAAAAAAGGGAAATTAACTCCCCAGCAAAGGGAAGCACAAGCCAGCCATCAATCATCAAAACCCTCAGAGGAAAGTACAGTTTTGTACCTACCATAAATGTAGATGTCCGATAGGTATGCATCTGCAGTCCTAACATATGGGTTGTCCTGCCTCAGGCAGCCCTTCGGTCGGCCGGATTCCAAAGTCTGGGTCTGGCCTCAGCTGATGTCGCACTTCACCCGACGTCATAGCTGCTGTTTATTGGGTATAAAGGCATCAGCCGACGCCATTTTCCTCAGAGTTTCTTGCCCCAGATGCCAGGTGCCCTCTAGGAAGGCTAAATTTGGATAAATGCAAATAATTCCAAACAGTAGAGAGCAAACAATATAAAAATATATATATACATATATACAAACAAATACACCATAATAGATTCCCCCAGCTAGCTAAAAGAGGGGTAAATACCCTAGGAATACCACAGAGGGGAAGGAGGGTGGGTAATCCTGACTGCAGATGCATACCTATCGGACATCTACATTTATGGTAGGTACAAAACTGTACTATGTCCTTCAAGGATGCATCTGCAGTCCTAACATATGGGTAGAATACCATAGCCAAATTGGGGGAGGAGGCACTAAGATAAAGATGGTGTAGTTAAGATCCCTTGCAAAACAGCAGTGGCAAAACCTGCTCGGGATCTAGAGAATAAGGGAAGATTATAAATGCTTGGCAAATGTATGCACGGAGCTCCAAGTAGCAGCCTCTAAAATGTCTTTGGTAGCCACTCCTCGTAGGAAAGCTGTAGTGGTGGCTGTAGCTCTTGTGGAATGAGGTATGATATTTTCAGGAGTTGTCTTTCCATGAAAAGAGTAACAAAATCGAATACAATTTCCTATCCATTTTGAGATTGTCTGTTTTGAAATTGCTTTCCCTTGCATTCCTGTTGCATATGCTACCAGAAGCTGGTCAGTCTTTCTGCTGGTCTTAGTACTGTCCAGATAGTAGTGTAATTGTCTGTGCACATCCAAGGTATGTAGCAGTCTTTCCCCCCTGTTCTGTGGGTTGGGGAAGAATGTAGGTAAATGAATCGCTTGGTTCAATGCCACTCTGGAGACTACTTTTGGCATAAAGGTAGGGTTAGTTCTCAGAGAGACTCTATCCTGATGGAAGATTAGGAAAGATTGTATTGCCATTAATGCCTGTAACTCAGATACCCTTCTTGCTGAAGTGATTGCTAGCAGGAAAGCAGTTTTCCAAGACAAGAACTGTAGTTCTGATGTTGCTGCTGGTTCAAAACGGGGAAGTATTAACTTTTCCAGCACAAAGTTGAGATCCCAAGTAGGCAAAGGTAGTTTCCTTGGAGGTTTTACATTTTTGATTCCTCTCAAAAACTGCCTGAGTAGAGAATGAGAAAAGACAGGAGGGTCCATGTTGTATTCTGCTGAAATTGCTGATGCATGAATCTTAATGGAGGAGTAAGACAGGCCATTGTGGAACAGTTCTGCTAAGTATTCCAGGATGTGTGCTATGTTTGCCAATGAAACATTTTCTCCTTTGGCTGCACTCCAAATGAGGTATCTTTTCCACTTGGCTAGTGGAGGGTCTGCGTGCCTCCAGGATAATGTCCTTAACCCTCTGAGATAAATATGGGTTATTTTGTTTTATGCAATATTCCAAGCAGCTAACTGCAGAGTTTTCAAGGTTGGATGTAGGATCTTGTAGTTGTTCT
This sequence comes from Protopterus annectens, assembly GCF_019279795.1. Taxonomy (NCBI): domain Eukaryota; kingdom Metazoa; phylum Chordata; order Ceratodontiformes; family Protopteridae; genus Protopterus; species Protopterus annectens. The sequence goes on from NC_056748.1 coordinate 495,607,486, forward strand.
GTGTTAGAAGTAAGGGACAGAGGTAGATGCCATGCGTGTGTCCGACACATGCTTCTCAGCAGTGGGTACCGATGTTGCCTCGGCCAGTCTGGAGCTATCAGGATTATCCTTGGCTGATCCTCTCTGATCTTCAGTAGGACTTGGTACATCAAAGGAAGAGGTGGGAATGCATATGCTGTCAGGTTTTTCCAGCTGAAGGAAAGGGAGTCCACCCTCCAAGCAAGTGGGTGGTAAGCTCTTGTGCAGAATTTCTTCAATTGGTGGTTGTGTGGTGAGGCGAACAGGTCTATTTCTGGTAGTCCCCATTTCTTTGTTATGGCTTTGAATATATCTGGATGCAGCATCCATTCGTGAGCATCCGTGGTAGTTCTGCTTAAGGTGTCTGCTAGAGAATTTTCTTTTCCTGGTACAAATCTGGCCTGAAGTTGAATGTTGAGATTCAGGGCAATATTCCACAGGTCCATTGCCATCCGGCATAGAGGATATGAGTGAGTACCTCCCTGTTTGTTGATGTACCACATTACTGTGGTATTGTCCGTCCTTATCAGCAGATGACCCTGTTTAAGTAGTGGTCTGAATGCCTGGATCACATGTTTCACTGCCAGCATCTCCTTTAGATTTATGTGTAGACTCAGCTGGTCTTGGGTCCATAGGCCTTGTACACATTTGTTCACCATGTGTGCCCCCCAGCCTAGGTCTGAGGCGTCCGTGGTGATGGTCTGGCTTGGATGAGGTTTTTGGAAAGGCAATCCTCTGTTCAACTGACAGGCCTGAGCCCACCACAGGAATTCTTGCTTCAGGCATGGAATTATTGGAATCTGGGCTTCTAGACTGTGCTTGTGTTGAGACCATACATTCCTTAGGTACCACTGTAACTTTCTCATATGCAGCCTGGCATGCGGAATCAAAATTATGCAGGATGCCATGAAACCCAGGGCTTGCAGGACTTTCCTTGCAGTAAGCTGAGTTTGTTTTGTTAATGTCATGAAGTAACCTGGTAGTTGCTTTTGTTTTTCTTCTGTGAGACAAGCCATCTGAGTTTGTGTCCAGTTCTGCACCCAAGAATGTTATCCTTTGGGATGGTACTAGTCTTGACTTTTGCATGTTGACTGTGTATCCCAAGGCTTGCAATAGTTGTATGACATTTTCCAAATCTTTTGTTAATTTTGCCTTGTTGTCCGCTTGTATTAGGCAGTCGTCCAGGTATGGGTAAATTTGAATTCCCTGAAGCCTGCAATGAGCAATTACTGATGCCAGGCATTTCGTGAATACTCTGGGCGCAGTAGATAAGCCAAAGGGCAATGCTGAGAATTGATAATGCTCTGATCCTGCAAGAAATCTGAGGTGTCTTCTGCAATCTGGTCGAATAGGAACGTGCAGGTATGCCTCCTTGAGATCTAGAGTCACCAGCCAAGACTCCTTGCCCAGCATGGGAAGAAGCTGCTGGAGGGTCAGCATTTTGAATTTTGGAACAATGAGGTATGTGTTCAGTGCGGACAAGTCGAGAATAGGTCTCCATTGATTTTTCTTTTCTTGGTACAAGGAAAAGCCTGGAGTAAACTCCTTGGCCTTGTTCCATAGGTGGTACCTCTTCTATAGCTCTCATCTTTAGTAAGTTGTTGATTTGTCTTAGAGCGTCTGTTTTTTGGATTGGTGGTAGGTTTGGCATTCCTCTCTTTTTTGGTAGAGTGTGGAAGTGAAACCTGTAGCCCTTGTCCATTGTTTGTAAAGTCCATTTGTCTCCTGTAATGTAATGCCAGTTGTCGGAAAATAAAGCTAGCTTTCCGCCCAAGGGTGCTTCCAGTTGTTCCCTGGTAGGCAGAACTAGAGCCAAGTCATTGTTTCTGCCCTGTGGAAGTGGTTGTAGTTGAATCTGTGGCAGTACTTCTCTGGTTGGTAGGTTGCCACTGACGTCCCCTGTAAGCACCCCTAGATTGACCTCTGCCTCTGGGGCGTCTATTTCTGCCTCTCTGCACTTTGGAGTTGTCTGGAAAGGACCAATTCTTCGAAGGCCAATTTCTGCTAAACCTCGGAGGTTGGACCTGTAATAAATCCTTGACTGTTTGGACAGATTTTGCTTTTTCTTCCACCTTCTTTAGAACCTCCTGTGCAGGGGAGCCAAACAAACTTTGTTTCTCCATGGGAGCATCTAGGAGTTTTGACTTAACATGGTCTGGTAAGGATTGTTCTTTTAACCAGGAATGCCTTTGAATCACTGTTCCAGTCATAGCTGATCTAAAGGAAGCCTCCAGTGCATCATAGCCACATTTTAAGAAATGGTTACTGACCTGCTGAGAGTTATGTACCAAATCCTGAAGGGACTTGCGGTCTAAAGGTTCAGGAGAAGACAGTTTTTTATTTAGCTGGTCTAACAAAAATTCCTGGTACTGAATCATGTGAAATTGACAGTTCAAGGCCCTGGCCGAAAGAGTAGCAGAAGTATAAACCTTTTTACCCCATCTCTCTAATGCTCTAGATTCCCTTTCAGAGGGAAGAGGGTTTTTGGCAGAGGCAGCTGCCACACCTTTAGGGCCCTGTGAAATCGTTTCAGGGTCTGCAACAGGAGACTTATACAAATGGTAATGTGTGTCCGGGACCCTGTAATACCTGTCTGGCTTGGCAGGGGCCGGAGGAAGCGAATCAGGGGCAGTACAGGCATCATTATATGCATCATCAACAACTGTTAGTACTGGCGGAATGGCTAAAGGCCTATGCTGCGGTAAGTGTAAAAAGGTCCTTAGCCTTTTCCTTGAATCTGAAAAATCCTGGCCCTGCCATTGGAAGTGTTCCCTCATAGCATGCAAGGTTTCCCCAAAGGAAAATTCTTCAGGAGGAGAAGCAGAAGGAATGGAGGCTTCTGCATCAGAATCCTCATAAGGAGAATATGGGCCTTCATGAGGGTCTGTAATGTCAGAGTCATCCGAGGAATAATCTGTAGAGACAGGTTCCGGGGGTTCAGTCCTAGGCCTCTTGTCTGGAGGGGGCTGAGAGGCCCTGTCTGGGTGAGGTTGGGATCCCCTGATCAAAGAAATGAGATCCTCAGCCAGGCTGAGTATTTGGGAACTAGAGGTAGGCCTATGTGAAGGAGTTTTAGCAGGCAAGGCCTTGGAAGATTTAGCTGCTTGAGCCCTGGCAAACGCCTTGATAGACATAGAAGCAGGGGGTCTAGCAGCCCCACGTGCAGGGGTAGATATGCCTAAAGGAATAGTGTCTGACAAATCCTGGGTGCCTGCTTCTGTAGCAGTAAATTCAGTAGCAGATTCAGCCATGCTCTGTGAGGCCTCGGCTATCGGAGGCATGTTTTCGGCCGAAGGAAGAACCGGGGGCTCGGTTTCAGCCGAAACAGAGACACTCGCGATCGGCCTAACCGTGGTTTCAGCCGAAACCGCGGGCCGCGAGTGTCTGTCCTTTTCCTTGCGCTTTTTAGCTAAATGAGTAGTCGGAGTCTCCCACGGCATTTTGTATGCAAAAGCGGGACCAAAAAACTCCTCTGCAAACTCCGACCGACGTCGAAGTGTCCGTCGGTTGAAGGAAGCACAGGCTAGACAAGCTGATACGTCGTGGTCTGGGCCTAAACAAGGAAGGCAGTAAGAGTGGAAATCCTTATGAGGTATTTGTTTCCCACAAGTTAAACAATTATTTACTTTGTCTGACATCGGCTGAGGCAAGAAAGAGTCCCCAACGGGGTACTTAGCTTTTTAGAAGTCTTCGGTAGTAGAAATCTCTGGATCTGACCGACCGGCACTTGCGAACAGCTTCTGCTTCGGGCACCGCGTGGCAAGAAAGACTGAGGAAAACGGCGTCGGCTGATGCCTTTATACCCAATAAACAGCAGCTATGACGTCGGGTGAAGTGCGACATCAGCCGAGGCCAGACCCAGACTTTGGAATCCGGCCGACCGAAGGGCTGCCTGAGGCAGGACAACCCATATGTTAGGACTGCAGATGCATCCTTGAAGGACATCATACTCTTCAGAGACGAGAAATTTCCAAAGGGCTTTATGGTCAAACTTGTCTTTTGGTCAGGTCACCTCAAGCTTAACAGTTTGGGAACGTGAGAGGTGCCCTGAAGTTTTGGAAGCTGGCTGTCACATCCACATGGCTAAAGCTACTGCAGCACTGATCAATATGGCTCAACATCCACTGTTGTCTCAGCCAAAAAAGTCACCACAATGATCTTATAGGATTTCTTTTGAATCTTCAGGGAGGAAAAGCATACAAGAATATTCCAGTCCAAGGGAAAGAAACTGTATTCATCTTCTAGGCCTTGATACATGAAGTCCTGGAGCATAATTTTGCCAGCTGATTTTACTTTTTTGCATCCTCTGTGAATATTCTTCTTGAACTTCTCACAAATGGCTCAAATCTTGAAGACCCACTGATCTAGTATCCATTCATGTGGATCTGGCTTTATCCTGGCTCAGCCTGTCTGCAGCACAATTTTACTCTGATGGAAAGTAGGATGCCTGCAGAATGAGACTGTGCTTTAAAACTACACCAGATACTAAACATGGCTAGTTTGCAGAGAGAACCCCCCCCCCCACTTGCTTATGTGCCATATCACAGTTGTATTGCCCCTAGCAGCTTGAAGTGGCCCTGTGGACCAGAAGTAATTCATAGCTGAATGCCTTCATAAGGGCAAGCAGTTCATGTTTACGAACTCGAGTGTGTCTGTTGTCCCAGATACCTTGCACTTTATCCCAACGGAGACTGCTCTCCGAGCAAAGTACAAGAATTCTGTGGTGACTGACTCCTTTGGAGTAAGAGGGGAGGACCTGAATAGAGGGATGTGTGTGGTCTCCACCAATCAAACTCCTCAATTCCCAGAATTAGAATACGAAAGGATAAAGGGCATTTACACTGGGATCAGACTTCAGATACCATTGTTTCTTTGTCATGGAGTCCTGCCAAAGGTATCCTAGATGCTCAGAGACTCGGAATCATGGGAGGTATTCCCCTTACAGTAACCAAAGTCAGATTGGAAAACCCCTGAAATAGATCTAATTTTTCCAATTTAAGAGAAGCTCTTTGTACTGAATTGTCTAGCAAAAACCCCAAGAACACAACCTTGAGTGAAGGAGTCTAAAGATTTGAACATTCTCTTGAAATCCCAGCCTACCTAGTAGCTCTCCAGTGAGACACCCCAAGCACACATGAAAAAGATTTCACAAAGACAAGCAAATTATCTAAATATGAAACGTGGATAATCTATAGCCTGTAATAGGCTAGTCACCAAAAATCCCAGCAGAAACACAGCAGAGGTGGAGAAGCAGCATAAATACATATTCCCAAGCAATGTTGAATATTTCCTACGTAATTACAAAGCAGTTAATTGCCAGAGAGCTTCTCTTTTTTGCTTAGCCTGTAATAAGCTATGACAGGAGCTAAACACATTGGGAACAATCTTAGAGCAGTGACTATCCCAAAGGATAATACAGAGAACAGAAATAGGAATGCGATAAGCATCCTTTAAATCCTAAGTTACCAAAAAACTCCCATGAGGAAGAAGGGGCAACAGGCTGTGAAGTGAAAGCATTCTTAACTTGGGCACTACCACAAATGGTATTAAAAGGTCCAGAACTGGTCTCCAGGCATCTTCTTTCTTTGGCCTCAAACAATCTTAAATAAAAACCTCTTCCAACTGGAAAGAGGGTACTGTTAATATTACCTCCAAGACAGTGTGCGCTACAGGACATGAGAAAAAAAAAAAAAAAGAGGAGTTTGGTCTGCTGGATGTGGAATAATTCCTTGGAAATGAGCAACAGCTTTCTTCCCACTATCTGCTGGATGTGGAATAATTCCTTGGAAATGAGTAACTTCTTCCCACTACCAACTCTAACCCTGCTGAATCAGTTTCAGATAAATGGGTTCTGAAGCTGTTGCCAAAAGGGAGAAATGGAGAGTCAGACTTCCTAGAAGGGATAAGGGATTGCCAGGGTGGAGAGTCAGACTTCCTAGAAGGGATAAGGGATTGCCAGGGTGGAAAGAGCAGCAAGGTCCCTTACACAGTGATTCTGCCTTATTTGACTGTCCTTGTGTTTTGGTGGATTCCTGGTTTCTTTTTGAAACATCCCTGCTACTGCCTTTTAAAATTTTTGCTTACCAGCATTTTGCTGAGACTGTTCGTTTCTTGCCAAGTTTGGACAGAGGAGCAAAATAAATCCCTCTGAAAATTTGGGGGAAGGATGGCTGAAAAATCTGAGATTATCTTAAATCAGCATACAGCTCTTACCACACAACCTGTTCAGCAGAGGGTCCAAAAACGAAATCACTATCCAAAGGAGAATTTAAAGTTTTTTTTTTTAATTTTCTGGAAGGTTCTGAGAATGCAACTAGGCAAACTTTCTCAACAGTGCCAGTGGCAACAGCAAAGGATGTAGTATCTACAGTTATATACTTTAAAAACAATGCGTTGTGCCCTGACAAACTGAAATCACACTAAGCAGACTTTTCCCCACAAGATGGAACTGCAAATAAATCATTCCTCAACCTCAAAATTAGTCAGAATAAAGCATATGAGCCTGACAATTCAGAATTCTAAAAATTAAAGCTGCAGAAGCACACACTTTTCCCTCAAACTTAACTGTGCTACAGTCTGGGAGTGGAGTATAAAAACTTGAAAGACCGAGTAACCTTGAAAGTTACACCCACTTTCTTAGGCTGACAGGGAAAACACGGGCAGTGACAAACGCATCCTCCAATGCTGACTGCTTTTTTTTTGGGGGGGGGGGGGCTGGGAATTTCAGTTGTAACAGTTAATAGTATTTTTTGATGGACTAAAACAGTTTTCTTCCACTGAAAACACTTGCACATTCTGAAAAAAATCTCAGCCAGAGAGAATCCCTGACAGGGAGATGAAAATGACAATCTTCTCAGACAGTGAATCAGAAATCAGAGAAGAAAAAAAATTGTCCAGTGAAACTGGTGTAAGAGAAACTAAAATGTTTAGTTTTCAATTTGTTTTTGACAGTAAAGATGAGACAAAACAAGTATTAATAGTACCAGTTTCCCCGAGGGAAGGGTACAACATTCTGGCAAAGCAGATGCACCTTCCCTGACACTTATGCAAAAAAACAACACAAATAGTTGTCCCTTGCCCATTAGGATCTACAACAGCTGTAGAGGATGTGACTCACCCCCAAGTCCATGGTGGCTGTAGGGACATTATCAGAGGGATTGGGGGGGGGGGGGAGGGGAGTGGTCTGAGGAACCGGCACTGGTCACAAGAGAGCCACTCACAGCTGAGAAAAAACTGCTAGCCTGCTATAGTGGCAAAGGCTGTTTTTTTTTTTTTTGATATGGCTGGAAAATGAACTGACCATAGGACCAGTCGTTTGTTCCATGGTCAAGCTGAAAATGGCACTTTCCCAGAGGAAAGTAAGCAGCACAAGCTGGTAAAATTTAAGTGTTAGTCAAAACAGTCGCTAGAGCCATAGACGAGGGTAAGGCAGTGCACACTGCCTATCTTGACCTCGCCAAAGCTGACACTATCCCCCACACTGGTATTGCAGATAAACTCACTGGACTAGGCATACACCCTCTGTCACAAGATGGGTGGCCAACTGGCTCAATGACAGAACCCACACAGTGAAAGCAACAGACTCCAAATCAGACTTCAGACCAGTGGACAAACAGAGTACCACAGGGTTCAGTCCTGTGTCCTCTCCTGTTGGCTATCTACTTCTCTGAAGCCCAGGAAAATACAGATGGTCCCTGGCTAACGAAATTCACAGACTACTGCAAACTAGGAGCCAAAAAAAAATCGATACACCTAAGGATGTGGACATTCTACAAAGAGGCCTCACTGAGACTGATGCTTGGTGTCAGTCATGGCCTAAAGCTCAATGCCAATAAGTGCAATGTCATTCCCTTTGGGAAAAATACCGTACCCATGACTACCACAGGCGGTAGCCTACTAAACACCGAAAGTGTGATGAGACCTTCGGACACAGGTAGATAGTAGTCTCTCCTTTGATACTCATGTCGACACAGTAGTCAGGAAATCCTTCTATGTGGCACACATCACAAAGGGGTTCTCTTCCAGAAAGAGAGGTAATCATTCCTCTCAACTCATCCCTTAGACCCATCATAGACTACAACGCTCCGTTTGGCATGTACCGCACAAGACATCTGCAACAGCTGGAAAGGCCACACAGGATTACTAGCCTCAAACAGATGCCATTCGCCAGCTGTCTCAAACTCCAGCTCTACTCCGTCGCATATCGCCTACTCTGAGGCAACCTCTGCCTAACATACAAAGCCATGTCTAACCCAGATCTGATGGACATGCTACACAAAAATCCCAATCTCTCCAAGCCACACGCTCCAGGGACCTAAACCTTGTCACCACAATACGCAGAACATACTGGAGGGCTGGATTCCTGTCCCACAGACTTCCCCTGCTCTGGAATATGCTGCCCATTCATGTCAAGCAAAGCTCCTCATTAGCCCTCTTTAAAAGAGATCTTGACAAATGGATGGATAAGAAACCCAGCTCAGGAATCACTGCTGTGGCTCTGCTCGACAGGACACAGGAAAATAATTTTTCTTGGGTGGCAAAAGCCAGGGAACTCGTTTGGCTAGGCTTGTATAGGCCCTAGGGCCAATAGCCTAGTAATTACCTATGAAACTATAAAAGTGACTTTTTCCATTTAAAAACAGTAAAAAGCACTCTAAATTACTTTCTGAGGCCGATAGTGTGATGAACAGTTTCTCCAAGTGGGGAGGAGGCATGTTTTAGAATGCTAAAGTTAACTTTTAAAATTAAAGAAATTAGTGTGCCCCCATTTGAAAGTAGAGTAAATTCACTACAGTCTGAAATACACATTCCTAGCTTATAACACACTTTCCTAACCAGGAAAGGAAGTCTAAACAGTATGTGGAAGGCTTTGCTCCAAAGAGAGACTTACCTGCAAAGTAACAGAAGAGTACAAGCAGACAGTCGATCATCAAAAGCTCGCAGAAGTTAGATCTTCTGTGGCAGAAAAGTTTAGAAGGTCTTAGTACCCAAACCTGACAGTCAGCTTGACCTGATAAACAGTTTGGGCACATGGAAAGTGCCCTTAAGCTTTAGAAGCTGGCCAGTTATGCCCTGTGCAAGATATAACCCATACAGCTTAAGCTACTACAGCAGAGATCAATGTCATGCCCAAAGACATGTATCCATTTGCAACTATTTCTCCTCAGTTCAAAGGGATATCTACTTGTTCACATAAAAATAGCTCATTCATCAGGGCAACAGTCAGAGTAAAAGAAAATTTCTCTAAAGACGGTTAAGAATTAAAATTTTCCTCAGTGTTGGGCTTGGGTATTGGCAGAAAAGCGCCACATCTCTGCCAAAGTCAGAAACATCAAACCTGGTTTATTCAGGAATAAGGTTAGAGTGGAGGTCCACCTGTAAAGGTTTTTGCATAGCATGAAATTTATATAACAGTAACAATAAGTTAAGTCTAACCAATCTAATGGTCTCCTGCCCAGGGTACACTCTCCCAGACCTAGAGTAAATTATTCTACCATGCCCGTACTGGACAACAGCCAAACAGGATGTGGCTAACCCCCAAGGTCAGGCTAGCTAAAAGGACTACAGAAGAAGTAAGTGAAGTAAATGTGTGTGTTCTGAGACGCAACCAATGGCCAATGCAGATTCACCCACTATCAGCTGAAGTGTGGGCTCAAGTCTGCGGCAAGGACTCCTTGCAAGTTAACCTCTCCTGATATAGTGGGAGAACAGCCACCCAGAGTGGAGTTGACTATCCAAGCTACAACTGGGAAACACCACCAAAAGTTTAAGCTTAGCTGTCAGGGTGTTCATAAAACATCACCCTCACACTCACTTTCCCCAAGTCTGTTAACTCAGAAAATATTAACAGAATTCCCATCTGTCCTCTTTGCACACACACACACACACACACACACACACACACACACACACACACACACACACACACACACACACACTCTAACAGAAACCAAAAAGCAGGTAGGTTAGGTTGTCATGAAGGGGCATAAGCATTTGATTGACAGTTAAAAAAAATCCCACCAGCTTCCCCGTAAACTTTGCTGTACCACAAAGTTCACAATTCATACAAGTCATAAACTGTCACAATTAACCCCAACTACATTAAGAGTACTAGCTCAAAATAGCAACCCCGGACAAGAAACTTCAGATAGTGAAAACTTTTACTGGGATTCTTAAAGTGGAAATATCTTTTTAGTCGAATCAGATTAAATATATTTTTTTAAAAGGGCAATTTCTGAGTGAGGACTTCTGTCAGAAGCAAAGCTCTTCAACTGATTGCTGCTCCTGTGAAGTCGGAAAGATGGCTCTTAAAAAGACAAGGACCAACAAAAGCTTTTTCTCGCGATTGGATTTCCCTCATTAGGACTAGACAATCAGCAGTCGGTGATGGGGTTGCTGGGACCCAGAGCTTTTGGAGCTGGCCAGTTGATGTTTACAAAGCAAAAAAAAAAAAAAAAAAAAAAAAAAAAAAAGAAAGCCTAAGGGTTAATGCAGCAGTAGGAAGAATAAATACTCTTTCCCTGTTCATCATTTCATGCCTTCAAGAGACAACAGAAACATGAAAAACGTTAAAGAACATGCAAGGGCTCACACACTATATTAAATGCATTTGCAGTCTTGCCATTTTTTTTTTCCACCCAAAAAACGGGTTCATAGGTATTAGGCCAACTGCCCTTGTGGGACAAAGCCCAGTCAATTTCAGTTTTTATGCTCTAAATAACCTATCCCAAATGATTAGAGATTGGCCGTATCCATCCCATAGTCAATATTTATATATTACTCCTTTTGAGAATAAATGTGATACCATAGAAAATTTGAAAGGATCTATGCAGGGTATAAAACATTTAAGTGTTGCCTCTGTCAATCAGAAGTAAGAGGGCAGTCCTGGTGTAAATATTCTGTTTCAATATCCATAGTTCCAAGTTGCACTTTAATATAGACATGAACGAACTCTGTTTTATGGGGATAGGGAGTCTGTCCCAGAGCAGTAGTATACTCTGCAAGATGTACCTGTCCCTGTAAACTGTATTTTGCCGAAGAGGTTTAGATCCCTAGGACAGTGCACTTGTGGACATGTAGTAAATTCATCAGTATGGGGTCAGGGGAAGCCTTGTATTCCAAACACTCAGCTGTTTGAAGTTTACAGGACACTAAGTATAGTGACAGGGCTTCAAGTCATTCCATGTACGACATGTTAAGGCCTTCTATCCTTTTGGTAAGGTATCGATAGGGGTGTTGCAGTGTTTGCACGCATCTGGACAGATGCGTGCCAAAAAGGGCATTATATTCAATGACTGTACACCTTAACTCATCCCTCATTAGGCCAATGACATCCCTAGATCTAGACAATCCCTTTGGTTTACAAGCTGTGCAATATAGAAAGACTTCGTACAATGGACAAGTTGGTCAAAGATTAGGTCACTGTCAACAAGTTCCAAAATAAACTAAATGGGTCGACTCATGGGTATTTTTGTTAGGTGTGATAGTTCATTGTGACAGTAGCTTTTCAAATGATACAATAATGGATTTTTTTGGCATTCATTCTCAATAAAAACATGAAAAACCCAGCCACGCCACAGTGTTCACAGTGTGATACCCCAAACCTCCTGCAATTAGACACACATGGATATATGAAAATGGAGTACATATAACAAACGCTTAATTTGCCAAACAAATCCCAATTACTGAACAACCTAATCATCTAATTGGAAACTGAAGGATTTTACTTGGTCATCCTGAAAAAAAAAAAGTGCGATTCACATGCCGAATGGGCACGACTCACCCATTACCTCAATGGAATGTGACCTAGGAGCTGGTTTATTTAATTTGCAGAGATTGCAAAGGGCAGAGCTTCCCCCCCCCCCCTGCAAAAAAAAAAAAAAAGTTTACCTTTCACTGTGATGAACTAAAACATTTAGATGACTTCACATGCAACGAATAGGTCAATGAACAGTAGCTCAGCTATAAGGGTTTGACAACTGGGTGTTCGATAAATTAAGCGTTCGACGATACCTAGACCCATACAAATGACCTCTTTAAGGATGTTGAGTGTTTTATCTATACAGCTTCTGAATGTCCAGGACTTTTTTTCATTTTCTTTTCAAGTCTTTATTCAGGCCAATAAAGCCAAACCCCATTAGTTGCAGATATGCACGTTTTGGTCTTATGACCTCGGCACAGCTTAAATAGACCACTTGGCTACACTTAAGCATAGATTCTTTAAATCCAGATCATTTCCATAACCATTAAGGCATCTGCAAAATATCCCCACCAACATCAAAGCCAAACAGCAAAGGTCACACAGACAAACCAACTAGTGAAAAAAAACAAGTAAAAACCAGTTCCATAAAGACTTAATAGCAAGAAGTCATGGACATTCAGAATCTGTACAATTGAAACACAATGTTCTTAAGGGGTAATGTGCATGTACCCCATGCGCCTCTACTGCAACTGGTTTGAGTATCTCACTGTGAAACCTCCAGCTTGGCTGGATTTTTCTAGCTAGTTTTTACTGGTTGGTCTGTTTGGGACCTTTTTGTTCTTTGGCTTGGCATTTACTTTCAGTAAACAACTTCAGCACCAGTTACTTATTTGGGACACAAGTTTCTGCAGGATTGCAGTCTCATTTGTGGATTCACTTGCTGCTCCTGACTTCCAGCCATCTGCAAAGTTAGTCAGCCATAGTCCTTTGGTAGCAGCTTTAACTTCAGAATAGTAGAAGCCAAACAGAATATGTCCCAACACGGAAATCTGGAAGACTCCATTGGTGACTGGTCTCTGTGAAAAGAGCATCCTTTATTCTGATTTCCTGTGCAACATCTGGGAGTCAGTTGGTAGTCCAGCAAGTGAAATGAGTTTATTCATATTTTATTTAAAATTATCTACTATGCCCAAGTGGAGAATTGCATCAAAAGCTTTGGCCTGGTTGAGGTATACAGTGTGCACTGTTTTGCTTTCATCCAGTGATTTGATCTTTTCAAACAAAATCCACTAGGTTGAATAAGCATGACCTGCCCTTAACATATCTAAACTGAGACTGGTCTGGTGTTCGCAGGCTGCCTATGTTCTGCGATTAGTTCCATAAGCCTTTCCACTGCTTTGCATACGAGTCTGGTCAGACTTATTGATGTTCAATGGCCAGAGTCTGTAAAATATTCTCCCTTATGTAGGGAAATGACAAAGCTGTTTTCTGCTTCTACACAGATTTTGTACCAAGTGAATGGAGACTGAACAGTGCAGTTAGGGGTGTGGATTTAAAGATTAAAACACATCCGCGGTGGTGGTGCTGCGGTAGCGTTGTCACCTCACAGTAAGACGCTGTCCGGTTCGACTCTCAGCTAGAGCATCTTCTGCGTGGAGACATGCGTGAATGGTCGTTCCTTCATTGAAAGTTATGCATCAGGGCTGGCAACTCGGTACGTAAAAATCAACTGCCAACCATTAGCGGACCGGAGTTCCGCTGTGGCGACCCCTAACCGGGAAAAGCCGAAAGACAACTTTTTTAAGATGCATCCAGGGAAAGTGTCAGGACTCTATAGAAGTTTTAGCTTCAGATAGCACTTTTCCAGACCATCTTGCAAGATAGCTTTTTACTAGTAGTAGGGAGTGTACAAGTACAGCTAATTTCATTAAAAATCGTTTTTTCTTTTAACATTTGAAGACCGTTTTCTGTATATGCATCTCTCAATTTGTCACCAATAACAGACATAAATGAACCCAACCATGCAGCCGAAGCTCATACTAGTATGCTCAAAAAATATACAAGGAAATTTCCATTATTAGAATAAATAAAAACAATATCTAGTTAACCCATGATGACCTTAATGCCCTCCTAAGACCTGAGAGACAATGCCCGTCACAGATTGAAGAAATAACCCCACAGAAAAAACAGGACATATATACATCACCACAACCTTAAAAAAAAAATTCAACACACCGCACAAAACTAAAAATAAAACAAAAACTAAACTCCTTTCCAGGTAAGTTTTGGCTAGTTTAAGTTATCCAACTGGGCAACAGACACTCAAAAAATATAAACTGCTCTCCCTTCAACAACTGCACACTTCCTTAAAGAATGGAGTACTCTTCCACTTACACAGCACAATACATCTCCAGACAATCCATCAATTCCCCCACTTAAAACTAAGAGAAAAGACCTTCTACGACTCGTCCACCAAATACCAAAGGCACTAATTTGTACAATACAAACTAGTGGTTTATGTACCACTGTACAGCCTTATTCTCCTTCCCACTCATTACATCTACAACCTACGCATAACATGATATTTTACCAAATATTAGAAAAACAGGCTTAGTCAAACCATTACCCAAGCAAGCTAAACCGACAAACACCTCACATTTGCATCTTAACCTACTTTGGTAAACTACAGTAAAACTACTTCACAGGTTCATAGGTAGGTACTAGGTTATTGGCCCTAGGGCCTATACAAGCCTAGCCAAAAATGTACCCTGAAATTCGCTGAACATAAAATCAATACAAACTACTCTCACATATGTAGCCTCTATGCAGGATGTAGCACAACTGCAATACATATACTAGCTAGATGAAAATGCTCAGCATAAACAAAGGGCACCTTACAAGTACCAACTTTAACTAACCAAAGCCTTTGACCCTTTAGACCACTCTCCACATTGGCAATGTACATCCTAGAACAGAATACAAGTCCAAAAGCAAGATAAGTTTTGTTAAGTCAAAATTGTACGATCTCTTAAACCCAAAGACATTAAACAAAAAGTGTACCACAGGTTTCAATTCTGGTCCATTTACTCATTTTCCAGTTTTACTAAAACTCCCAACCAACTCCCATTGCTCCTAATCTTGCTATATGCAGATAATGTTCCATTAACTAAAAGTACGCTTCAACTCACCACCACCTGGATTGCTGAAAAATCTACTTCTTAACTCAAAAGGTCAAACTCATGACCTTAGAGAAAGTCTAGTCTTGCAACACTCACAAACCTGTAGACTATAATTAAATGTTCATTCCTTTAACTACTCAGGATTATGGCAGGACTCATCCCTTACCTTTAATACACACCTTTACAAAACTAGACAGAAAATTACTTTTCCATCCTGGGCTAGGAAGATATCAGAATGACATTTACAGGTCAAGTATGCACGCATACAAGGAATTGGACTTCTGTTTCAGTGACTTCCTAAATATGAATTGCATAAATGACACACACAGAACTAATAATAGTTGCATGCATGTTGTTAGACTTAACAGAAGACAAAAAAGTAAATATACGTACAAGATGCAAAGTGCAACTCCATGCAAGAAACACTGGAAAAAAACATGCATTAACATATAAACAATACTGCATAATCCACGGACGCTTGGAAAAAAAAATACTCCAACCTAATAAGCAGAGTTAACAGTTTATGAACTTGATGCCCTGTGGGAAAAAAACTGTCATTATATCGGCTTGTTTTTGTGCATATTAATCTGCAACTCCTGGCTGATGGTTTGTCTCTCTTTTTGGCTTTTCCTGGTTAGGGGTCGCCACAATGGAACTCCGTTCCACTAATGATTGGCAGTCGATTATTATGGGGCAGAGTTGCCAGCCCGATGCCCAACCTTCAGCGAAGGCACACCCATTCACGTATGTCTTTCGTAGGCCACTCCACCACGGGAAGGACATGCAGACTCCACACAGAAGGCACTCCAGCCAATCGAACAGGAGAACCTCTTGCTGTGAGGTAACAATGCTACCACTGTACCACTGCGGACCAACGCCTGGCTGATGGTTAACAATTCAAAAATATGCTGGCCTAGATGCGACGGGTCAGTAATAATCTTCCCTGCTCTTTTTAATGCATATGGAGTAGTACAGGACCTGTAAGGAGGCAAACTAGCACAAATATTTTCGGCAGGCCTGATGATTCGATGCAACCTACTTCTGCCATGATTAGACAAAGATCCACACCACACGGTCATGGATGAACTGAGAAAAGACTCAACGTCAGCTGTATAGAACTGAATCAACAATTCCTGTGGGAGGTTGAACTTCAACTGTCGCAGAAAGTACATTCGCTGTGGTCTTTTTATGATGGACCCTACAGCGGTTTCCCACTTCAAGTCCTGGGAAATTATAGATACCAAAAACTTGACAATTCCACAACTGACAACAGTATTGCATATACGGAGGGGGGAAAACATTGAGGTACCACTCCTAAGTCCACTGTTACCGCCACAGTGTTAAGTTACAGATTATTCCAACACAAAAATGGCAGCTGCACAACCTCCCATCTGTATGCAAACACTTAACCATTCCAGAGGAGCCCAATGACAGCTGTATCATCTGCGGATTTAATACGTTTGACAGAGGGGTCCCGAGAGGTGCAATCAGTGTAGAGATAGAACAGCAGTGGGGGGGGGGGGCACACACATCCCTGGGGACACCCGTACTAATCATGCAATAGCTAAACGTAAAATTTCCCCGGTTTCACTTGCTGTTTCCTATTTGTCAGAAAATTGGTGATCTACTGACATGTGGAAACAGGAACGGAAAGCATAGAGAGTTTCAAGTGAAGTAGTTTTGGAACTACTGTATTAAATGCAGAGCTGAAGTCCACAAACAGAATCCTTGCATAGGTCCCTGGGTTGTCAAGGTGTTACAAGATAAACTGCAGGCCAATATTAACTGCATCATCCAGTGAACAGTTCTCTCGATAAGCAAACTGAAGGGGGTAACTTGTAATAGAATAATTCCTGGATTACAACAACCTGATGCAAAATTCAACTGGAACCAGCAGAAAAAATATAATCCAGGCAATAGTCCAACCACAGCTCTCGTGTTTTATTGTATAAAAACCAACAATTGTTAAGCGCTTTCATCCAGGTACATATGGACTTCATCAGAACAACATTACTGTGCTCTCACTTACATTTTATACATAAAGTTCCCGCCTAAAACCCCAATTAGGACATCAATTATTCAATTAAAGATAAAAATATATGAATTTAAAAAGCACTGAATCAAAGCGCTTAAGGATGCACATTTCACATTGGTTAAAACATTTCATCACAAGGTTAAAAAACCTTCATTCATACTTGAACATCTCCTTATCATTTATAAATTGTTTTCCAAATGAAAATTTCATACTAAGATGAAAAATAATGACTTACTCTAAATCTAACAACTATATTTATTATGAAGGTGAATACTTCAGGCAGGTAACAGCAGTAGCTATGGAAGCATCATGTGCTCCCATATATGCTAATCTAGTCCTATTAGACTGGGAAGAGGAATTTGTACTCCACTCCAGTTGGATGAAATACATAACTTATGTCCGCTTCCTGGACGATATCTTCATCCTATGGAAAGGGAGTAAGGACGAGTTGTCTGACTTCCTGAGGTACATAAACCAGACTACAGGATATTTAAGATTTACATATAAAGTGGACAAAGAGGGGATCAATTATCTAGATACGTATATTTTTAATGATGGTACATCTTTTCAGTAAAAAATATACAGGAAAGACACATATAGTAATGGATATCTACACTATGACAGTGCCCACTCATATAACATCAAAAGAGGTATAATAAAAGGGCAGTGTATTAGAGCAGCGAGAATGACAACAACAAAGGAGGGTATGCTATCTGAACTTAATTTTATTAGCAGAGCATTTATAAAAAAGGGATATCCTAGAGACATGGTAACAGATATTACAACATATGTGGCTAAAGAATGGGGTCAGAAATATCCACCCTTACTTGGTATAGGACTTGACAGCAATAAAGGACAGCAATGTCATAATGGAAATGGTAAAGTGGAAAATAGTGCAAAGAGGCACCAAAAAGCCTGCATTTTGAAATATGGAGCATGCAGTAATAAAATCAAAGGTATAATTAATTCAAATTGGAACATCTTAACTAGTGATAGTAGTATAAAAGATAAAATACCAACTTTTCCTAGTTTTGTGTATAAAACAGGAAATAATATAAAGAGAATTTTAGAACTCAATAATAACTCTAATAATAGTACCAATTACAAAAAGATTGGTACCAGAAAATGTGGTAATTGCAATTACTGTAGTTTTATTTTTGAAGAGGACTCAATTTCACTCCATAATAATGTTAAAACTAAAATTAGGTTTTGTAATGGCAACTGCTTGAGCCAACATGTCATATATCTAGCCCTGTGCAACACCTGCATGAATTACTATGTATGGAAAACGGATAGACATCTGAAAAACAGAATATATGATCATTTATACTGCATAAAAAAGCAAGATCTTAATAATGCTCTATCAAGGCATCTTATGAACAACATCAGCTGCACAGGGTTCAAGTTTGCAATTCTGGAAATAGTGAGACCTAATCCACGAGGGGGAAACATAAAGGCATTAGTGAGTGACAAAGAGGTCAGGTGGCAGATTAGACTAAATGCTGCGGTACCACCAGGACTTAATGAAGTAATACCTACAAAGCCTTTGTTAAGACAGTAGGTAATAACTATTGTATAACTTAAGGCATAAGGGTAAAGCTATAAGTAGTAGCATATTTTTATGTCTTTATTAGTGAGGCATCCATATGAGTATACACATTTATACAGGATTTGATTTACGGCTATGTATTGTACTACTTTCATATTATATTTACACTACATGTTTTAATCATCATTAGCTATATTGACCAAACAGCTGTAAAAATGCAAGGCATATTTTATTGTACTATATTAGCTCAGTCAATACAGGTATGAATGCCTGAGACAGCAAACTATACTTATATTGTTAGATTTAGAGTAAGTCATTATTTTTCATCTTAGTATGAAATTTTCATTTGGAAAACAATTTATAAATGATAAGGAGATGTTCAAGTATGAATGAAGGTTTTTTAACCTTATGATGAAATGTTTTAACCAATGTGAAATGTGCATCCTTAAGCACTTTGATTCAGTGCTTTTTAAATTCATATATTTTTATCTTTAATTGAATAATTGATGTCATAATTGGGGTTTTAGGCGGGAACTTTATGTATAAAATGTAAGTGAGAGCACAGTAATGTTGTTCTGATGAAGTCCACATGTACCTGGATGAAAGCGCTTAATTGCTGGTTTTTATACAATAAAACACGAGAGCTGTGGTTGGACTATTGCCTGGATTATATTTTTTCTGCTGGTTCCAGTTGAATTTTGCATCAAACTGAAGGGGGTCCAATAAGGGGGCAGTAATATCCCTCAAGTGAGCCAACACAAGCCTTTCAAAAGTCTTCGTGACCACTGATGTCAAAGCAACAGGCCTGTAGTCATTCAGTCCACTTATTACATTCAATTTTTTATGACCTATTCTGCCAGATGAGTGCTTAAGAAGCTGGATTATGTTCTGCAACTTACTGCTGCATCAAATAACATAATCCAAATATTCTCAAATGAGAAGTTGAACCACCCTCAAGATAACTTTCCAATAAAAATAAATGCCAAATTGCTTCCATTCAGGCATAGGGCATGACTCTTTATTTAACATCCTGCACTCGCTTATTTCTTT
>NC_056748.1:495627517-495687517 GCF_019279795.1 Protopterus annectens
GCTGCACAGACACTATCAAGCTGTATTATTCTTATTTGCATACCTCTCAAGTGCACCTCATTATGAGGAACGTACCTCATTTGGGGTCTTAAAAAGTTCATGTTCCTCGAAGTTCCCTGAAAGTTCCACATTGAAAGACACTGTCACACATTCAGTTTTAGTCATTGTTTTAAGTGAAATCCATTATAAATAGAAATGGATTATATTAATTCATTAAAAGATTATCTTTATAAGTAAAACCAGCATATTTTAACCATCCTATGACCTTCCTAGTTGAAGTTGTTAGTAAGCCATTAGTATGTGTTCCACATGTTGCCCATTTGTTCCACATTATGAGGGCTAGTGTTCCTCATTTTGGACATGGAAGGTTGAGAGCTATGATTTCGTATTTAAATCCGAAAAGGTAAAAAAAGACACGTAAAAGCAGAAACATAACAATATAACGGGAAAAGAGAGTCGTGGACAAATTAAAAAAGTTTATCATAAAAAATCGTCTATTTTCCATTACGAAAATAACACAACTGCAACTAATCGTTATAGAGTCTGACGTTTTACGCAATGAATAGTCACTAAGCGCATACTGTTGAGTGGCGGCGCGAGAACTCCAGCAGTAGCAACTTACAGATTCTATTTTGACTGTGCTGCTAACCCCGCCTCAATCGGCACTGGTTCGTTTGTAGCACGTGGTATTGGCTGCCGCAGTCCCAGTGTTATTGGGAAAAATGGCGGCGCGGTGGGGTGTAGATAGAGAACCGTTCATCGGTTATGATGAGGATTTGTTTGCCAGCGGCAGCATGGATCAGGTGAGTTGTTTTGTAAATAATAATTGTCTGTCAAGTGCTGGCATCATTTTTATGGTTGCTGGCTGTCAGCTTGGTGGTTATAAGGCCGTTAGCTTGAAGTGCCGGTGACACGTGGATGCAGGAAACACGGTGGCCGCCGCCCGGGGAACCTGTGTTGAATGATTATTAAAAATGGTGTCTTTGTTTTGTTGTCGTGGGAAAGTCTGTGTGTTATCCTTTCCTTGATCGGGGTAATAAGAACTGAACAGGAATACCTATGTGGGAATCTGCGTGTAGCAGCTGTCGTTACACGTGGGTTTTGGTAGTTGGACTCGCCGGTTTTTCTACCGGCTCACGCAGCCTCGTCGGTTCTGTTTGGGGAGGGAGTTGCTGAGTGAGCTATGTTCTATACGATTACTGTTATCGGTACTTTTATACGGTGATGATTTTGAGCTTATGTTTAGACACATGCCAGGGCCTTGTGGTGTCCCACGTCTGCAACTTTGGAATTTGTTCTGCTTGTTAATTGTTTCATGATCGTGGCTTGTTGTAGTCGTGTAGTTTGAGTATATGATGCTCTAGGCAGAGCTGTTGGGTTGTATGATGTTGAGGCTTATCTTTTCATAGTTCAAAAGATGATGCAGTCACATTGTAAATATTTTTCAAATCGGTGGTGTCTGCAATGCAAGGTACGGAGCGAATAACGATATTATGTTTGTGTTTAGCAACGAGACGCGAGTTTGAGATGCACTGTATTAAAATAGTTTCGATCTTGCATTACTGTAGAGTTTGGTTACTTTTAAAGTTGGTATAACTTTTTTGTGGATTAAGCTGGTTTGATTTCACCAGTGCTTTAGTTGAGGAATGCATTGTTATAGAGTATAGCTGAGCTACTTTTCGCAAGCAGTTGTGCATTTCAGTGCATGTTACCCTGTTTTAGATGACACTGGTGCATGTTGTTCAAGGTATAGACGTCTGGCATGGGAGTTGATCAAGCATCTTAATGCATGTTTCAATTTTTTAAAATATTTATACGTTGCTGTCTTGTGAAGTAGTGTGTCTCTCTCTCTTGTTAGTTGGTATGTCTTTTGATTTTATGTGAAGTGTGTGGTTTTTGCTGTTCTGCATATGGTGACTTGAAGGCACCGGCGTGTGGTATATATGTCATGCTTATGGTTTGTTTTGAGTGATGACACGTGGTTATCACTGGGACGTACCACAGTGATACTGCATGCTTGTAGGGTTATACGAGGTTCATTAGTCCTTGTAAAGGCTAAACATAAGTAATTCTGACGAGTGGGTATTTTAATTTGATTAGCTTGTAAAATAATACATTAAAACTAATTGGTTTAAGTCTGATAGATTTATTTTATTTTTAACGGTAGTACTTTTTTTCTAGTATGAAATAGCACCGCGTCCCCTAACACGCAGCTGCGTGGAATTTATATGCTGTGGAAACTGTTCAGCCTGCTTTCGTGTTTAATTTACGCTTGATAATTGTTTTATGGTAAATGTGATATTTGAATGCTAAAGTGAGATGTTGTCAGTTCCACGTATTAATCATTGTTATTTTTTTTTTCAAAAGTAACTGCAATGTCATTGATTTTTGTGTGAGTTTTGTACTGTAGAAAAGCAACCGACGGTGGTAACATTAAATTGTCTTTCTCTATCGGTATGGACACATCATCGTTGACTATAAACTTGAAGCCAATGATCACACAGCCGGGTGTTGTATGTGCTATAATGAATGATGCGAGTCTGTTTTACATTGTTGACCAGGTTGTCTCTGGTGAGTAAAATTGCTGTACTAGCGGTGTTGATAACAATCCTTATCGTTGTGATATAGTGTTTAAAGGACTGTTTCTGTATCGCTTGGTCTGAGTTGCCCCTGCTCTTGATGAACATCTAAATCCAGAAGCTGCTGTTTATATAGTAGGGAACAGAAGTTTTAGCCAGCCCATATCATAACGTAACTTCACAGTGGTGATAAGCAAAATTAGAGCTTTTGTAACATTTTAGTATATGCGGTAGTCTGTGTCGTTCTGTGACTGTATAGCATAACTGCTTCAGACAATGTTACCTTTTGTATCAGGTGTTGTACGTTTTTGTGATGTAATGCTCCATGTTTTCTGTTTGCATGTTCTGCATGATAGCAGTGTCACTTGAATGTGTAGCTTAGATATCGCCATATGGCGATTTTTGTCTATATGCGTTGTATATCACGTATGGAGAACGTTTTAGTGAGTTAGTATCAAGTTGATTTAATTTTGTTTTCATAGTGTCGTTTTCTGTGTAAGCTCTACTGCATACCGCTGCTCTTATTTAAGTCTGCATTTGGAAACTGGAAGCTAGATGGTGCTGTCTGTCTGCAATGAGCTACGGCTGATGATGCTATATTTTCAGGTGTAATTGTGTAGTGAATTATAGGTTCTTGGGTAGGTACTAGGCTGTCTGCCCGGAGGCATTTATAAGTCTAGTCAGAATGTGTTGGCTTTCGCTGCCCCCTTGGATTAGTTCCCTATGCCTTTTAAGTGATCCCAGGGGTAAACTTTGTTTCCCATCCACTCGTCAAAGTTTCTCTTGACGTGTTAACGAGGTGCTCTGCCTCATGTAGTTTGGTATCTTGTTCCAAAGCATGGGAAGTCTCTGGGACAGTAATCTATCCCTCCAGCACATCCTATTTATTGTTGTGGTGAGGTTTAGATCCCTTATAGTGTGTGGCTCGAGCAAATATGGTTTTCTTTAGGTGGAGCATGTCCATCAGTTCTGGGTTGTATATGACCTTCTATGTCAGGCAGAGATTATCTCTGAGTAGGCGGTATGCTATTGAGTTCAGGTGGAGTTTTTTCAGCCAAGCTGCATAGGGCATCTGTTTGAGGCCAGTGATCCTCTTCATGGGGTACTTCTTTGGTCTTTCCAACTGTTACTGGTGTCTTGTAAGGTACATCCCAAATGGGGCGTCGTCTTAGTGCTGAATAGAGGGCACAATGCCTCCTTTGATCTGGATGCGAACCCTTTTGTGATTAGGTGGGCCACATAGGATTTTCGAACCACTTTGGCAATGTGATTATCAAGAGAGATTATCTACTTGGGCCCCCAGATCCCTTAAGTTTTCCTTATTTAGGGAACTACCACCTATGTAGTAGTTTGTGGGTACTTTTGTTTTTTCCAAAGGCAATGACTATACTCTTGTTGGCATTTAGCTTGAGGCCACGATTTTGACACCAGGTATCCGTCTCAGTAAGACCCTTGGAGGATGTCTGTGTCAGTCGGAAAGTCTGTTATAGCCCCCAGATGCAGTAGTCTGTGAACTTGCTCAGCCATAGTCTTCCTGTGCTTGCTTGTACCTCTGAGAAGTATATGTCAAACGGGGGGGGGGGCATCCTAAGACTGAGCTCCTGGGGAACCCCACTTGTAACCGGTTTAGAGTTGGACCTAGCTCCCACAACTCTCACTATGTGAGGTCTGTCCATGAGCCAGTTGGCAACCCATCTTGTGACATTGGGGTTTATGTTCAGGCTGGTGAGCTTGTCTATAATACCTCAATGGGGAATTGTGTCGAAAAGCCTTTGCAAGGTCTAGGTAGCTGTGTGCTTCACCTTTCTCTCGTCTATAGCCTTGGTAACTGTCTCAAAGAAGTCCACTTGGTTTATGAGGCATGATCTGCCCTTAAAGCCGAACTGGGTGGGGTCCAGTATTTGGAGGTTCCCAATGTCTCTGTTAATGAGTTCCATGATTATGTGCTCCATAGCCTTGCAGACCAAGCTAGTCAGGCTTATAGGGCATAGTTCCTAGGGTCTGTTGTGGCTCCACCTTTGTGGAGCAGAGTAACTGTTGTTGTGTGCCACTCTATGGGTACCTAGTTTGTGGAGAGGCTGAATTTGAACAGCGTGTTTAAGTGAGGGGTTAGTTCGTCTTTGAGATTGTGTAGGACGCAGCCTGGGACACTGTCCGGTCTCATTGATGCTGTGTTTTTGGCTTTTGAGAGTGCTGCTTTAACCTGATTGTGATTTCAAGGTCTCTACATTCTTCTGGTATGGTTATGGGCCCTTTTGGGGGCGAGAGGGGGGGTGAAGTGTGCACTGAACCTGTCTGCCAGGGTGTTGGCGATATCGTTCAGTGCATTTTGTGCCATTCTGCACTAACTCCGAGCATTGCCACTTCGATTCTTGACATAGCTAAGGAATGCCTTGTGGTTATCTTTGGAGTCCTTGGCAGGTTTTCTTTCAAAGTTAGCCTTGGATGATTTTATGAGGGATCGTAGTTTCTTGCTAATGCTGATCAGGGATGTCTTCCCTTTTTGGGATTTTACTCTCTTCTGTACTAGTTTCCTTCTTCTGTTGTATGGCTTGTTTATGGCAGGGGTCCACCAGACTGGCTTCATTTTCTTGGAGGAGTGAGGCTTAGTATTGCTTGGGATAGCACGATCCTTGCATTCTTTTAGGTGCCTGTAGAATGCACCAGTAAAGGATTTTGCAGCTTGGACAGCGTTATCCTTTAGCATGGGGTCTTTGAAACTTTCCACCTTAGTCTTCCAGTAAAGGATTTTGCAGCTTGGACAGCGTTATCCTTTAGCATGGGGTCTTTGAAACTTTCCACCTTAGTCTTCAGTAACATGATGTTAGCTTTTGAAAAGTTTTTCACTGTGGTTTCCTTGACCTGGGGTGTGGGCGGAATATGGGTATCCAGAGTAATTTGTTTATGGTCAGATCTAGCCAGTGAGGGGTTGACCTCTGATGTGTAACACCTGTCGCCCGTGTTGGTGATGACCAGGTACAATATGTTGTCACCTCTGGTGGGAGTGTTTACCAGTTGATCCAGGGCTTTTGAGTTTATAAATTCTAGGAAATGTTGGGCAAGGGAGTTAGTAGTTGTGTAGTTCTCCCAGTTAGTGTTTGGGTAATTTAAATCACCCAATATTAGGGTGTTTGGTAGGACCCGTGTTTCCAGAAAAGCAGAATGGGTTCCGGGGACATGGTAGGTGATCTGTAGCAAGCTACAATTTGAATTGCAGTTTTGCCTGTTTTTAGTTGCACGTGGATAATCTCTGAAGCATCGTGCTGTGCCACTAACCTGGAGGTGTGGGTAGCAAGCTACAATTTGAGTTGCAGTTTTGCCCGTTTTTAGTTGCACGTGGATAATCTCTGAAGCATCGTGCTGTGCCACTAACCTGGAGGTGTGGGTATCCTTGATGGATATGCTCCCGACATTGTGGTTCATTTTATAGTTAATGAATGCTGTGAAGGGTTCTTGATGTTGATCTGTGTGGGAAAAGGCACAAGTGGGCGGGCTTTCCCATCACCCGAACCATCGAGAGGTGAATAGTTTGCCGCCTTCATGGAAAATGCTCTTTTCATAAATTGGTTATCTGCATTGCATGGAAACCTTTTGCATACGTTAATGTGCTCTTAGTATGTGTATATAGCTCGGATGTTGGAGAAAACTTGGATTTTGAGAATGGGGTTTAGTTTAGAAGAGGTGTTCCAGAGATTGATGTTGAAGTTTGAAGCAGAGGTGCTTTATATTTATTCCAGTTTGGTGACTGGGGAGATCCACTGAGCTCAAGAGCCCGTTTTCAGTGGAGGCTCGGGAGAAAAGCTCCACAATACAAAGTTTCATCACATAACTGATTACAATGAAAATATTTGCATTACAGTCAGGTAGTATAACAACAAACAGGTAGAATTGCAGTCGAATAGTTATCATTCTCTAAAGCAACTAAGATATATTAAAGAAATTTATCCAGGAGCATGAGAGGCATAGAGCATAAGGTAGGATGTAGATATTAGTTACATTTACAATCTAGGTCTTTGAGACAAATTAGGAAGGTATGCGTGTTAGCCAGGAGAGAAGAAAGATGGGAGGTAAGAGATGAAGAGTACAGTTAGATTTTCTGTGAAGAAATGGGTAGGAATGAAGTTGTGTTTTTGAAAGTGTTTAGGTTGTCACAGGTCCTCAGTGTAGAGGGCAGGACATTCCATTTTTTAGCTAGGGAAAAGGAGAGTAGAAGCTGGGCCCTTGTGTTTGTGGACAGAAATAAGGTTGTGGTGAGTAGATTTAAGGGGACTGGGGGGTTATATGGTTGAAGAATATTAGTGCGGGGCAGCTGGTGGGTTGAAATAATAATTTGTGGGCTGAGACAATTTAGAGGAAGTAAAGTTGATTTGAGAGTTCAAGCCAATTTTAAAGTTTGTAGGGAGGTGCAGTAATGAGAGAAGGAATTTGCCCTGATGGCGAATCTGGAGATTTTATTGTAGCGTACTTCCAGTTTGGAGGTAAGGGTGGAAGATAGATTAGTAAGCAGAGGAGCGCCATATAGAAGAGATGGGCAGGGAGATGTGGTGGCCAAAGTATGTCTAGTAGGAGAGAGGAAGTGATTATTTCTGTACAGTAGGCAGAGTTTTATGTGGGTTTTGTTGATGTCATGTTGGATGTGGGTGTTCAGAATTTTAAGTGTTCATCGATGGTGACCCCCAGGAGTTTGGCGGAGGGAACGAGGTCAGTGATGGAGTTAAGGCTGGTACTTTGAAATGAGTTTCAGTGGGAGTGGATATAGAGGGAGTGAATAGAAGAATCTTAGTTTTGTTAGCGTTAATTGAGAGGTGGTTTTGGTGCATCCATTTTTCAGTGGTTGAGAAGGCAGTTTGAGTTAGAGACTGGAGTTCTGTTAGGTTGGAGGCATAGCAGATCAAAGTTGAATCGTTTGCGTATTGGACAATGTTGTTGTTAGGAATGGCTTTGTGGAAATCATTTATGAAGATGTTAAATAGCAATGGGCCAAGTATGGAGCCTTGGTGTACTCCTGTGGGGGTGGGAAGGAAGGTGGAGGAGGCTTGGCCCCATTTCACGGCTTGGGACCTGTCTGAAAGATAGCTGGAGAACCAGGAAAGAGTTTGTTGGGGAGATGTTGAGGTTAGATGGTTTAGTAGATGGGTGTGGGAGATGGTATCGAAAGAACAGATGAACTAAGTTACCAGAATCTCGAGCTGAATTGACAAAATGTAAAAAGGAGAGAAGGGCTGTGTTGGTATTGTGTCCAGGGCGAAAGCTGTGTTTGGTAGGAGAGCAGCTGGTGTTCGGTCAGGAATGGTATGAGTTGCAGGTGTATGCATTTTTCAAGAAGTTTAGAGATGGGTGAAAGGATGGCTATAGGGCGGAAGTTGGAGAAGTTTGTTTTTGCCACCCTTGTGGAGTGGAAGAATAAAAGCAGAACACCATAGTTTGGGTACATAGGACTCTAGTAGTGATCTATTTATCAGGATGCTGATAGGGAGAGCAGTACTGTCTGAGGCAATTTTTAAGGAGGGGGGTGATGTCAGGGGCATTGGTGCAAGGTTTAAGTTTGGAGAGAAGTTTTTTTATAAGGTAGGTGGATACAGTATTAAGTTCAAAAGTAGGGGGTGTGGGAGGAGAACGTTTGGGCAGAGGGGTGTAGGGGGTTGTTGGGGAAGGTTTTGGTTAGCTCAGCAATAGAAGAGGTGTGAAGAAGGTGTTGAGTAGTTTGGCAATTTCTTGGTCAGACTTGCTAGTATCAGAACAAGGGTTGTTTGTTGTACCAGGCTTGAGAAGGGAGTTAATAGAGTTCCAGAATTGTTTGGGGTGTTTTGCATGATTTATTTGTAAATGGTTGTAGTAGATGTTTTATCTATAAATTTTTTTTTTTTGCTAGGTTTCGCAGCTGTTTGTATTTAAGTAAGAGCACAGGCTGTTTATGATGGAAATAGCTTTTCCTAGATTTGACTTTTTGTTGCTTAATTTTCTTGGTTTCTTTGGTAAGCCAAGGGACAGTCTTGGCTTTAACTCTTTTAGTTCGTATTGCAGCTAGGGAGTTTAGGACAGTAAGGAATGTAGAGTTGAATAAGTCAACAGCTTCGTCTAGAGGTAGGGTTTTTAGTGGGTTCCAGTTAGTGGGCTTAAGGGAGTTAGATGAGGAAGAGGGGTTAAAGTTGGTTAGGTTACGAGTGTGTAAGAGTTGGTGGGAACATGAGGAAGAGGCTGTAGCTTTGTGTGAAGGCAGGGAGGTGGTGGTCTAATGGGTTGGGGGTGACACCGGATGTTGTCGTTCTGTTAGGTGAGATACCAGGATCCAGTGTAGGATGGAGCCTGGGTGGTTGGTTTTGGTTGGCCCTAGTAATGGAGTTAATGAGTTGTGTAAAGTTGAAGAGATTTAATTGATTTTATATGGTGGGATTAGGGTCAATGATTTTTTTTTTTGCTAGTCAAGTTTTACATCTCCCTTAATGTAGGTTTCATGTTTAATATTGGAGGATGTCTTCCAAGGTATTGGTGTTGTTACCCAGATGAATGTTAAGGGATATGATGCAAATACTTTTATGGTCATTTAATTTTAGAATACCAGTTACTAGTTCAGCATTATTAAAGGAGGGGATAGGATTTGGGAAGGGAGTGATGGGATAAGTGATTTGGAGTAGATTAGTGCTACATATGAACATTTATTGGAGGGAACGTTGAGTAGAATAAGAGATTTTCAGTGCAAGTCATTTGGTTGTTATAGCTCCTTAGATGGAGTGTGTATATAGAAGGTGTAATTGTCTGGCAGTGGTGTGCTTTGTACTATGCACAGGCTTCCCGTTTTAGCAAATTATCACGTTTTTATCAGTGTTGGAGTAGGCTTTTATTTGCATTTTAAGTCATGTTGAGTATCTACCATTTTTGTCAATTTATTTCTTCACTGCAAAAGTGGTGCTACTTTCGGAGTATTTAAGTAGTTACTGTAACTCATGCTTTCAGTTTCTGAAGTTTCAAGATGAAATTTAGGCTTGCCACACATGGAGTACTTGTAGTAGTCATTGCATCCTTGTCTGTCTAGAACACTAATATTGATGGTTCTTGGCTAGTTAGTGCAAATGTGATTGTGAGAATTCTCTGCTGTTCTTTTCTGTGTGCATCTCCTAATCTGTCAGGCACTGTAATTGGAGGTGCAGCTGCTGATAAAGGAACTTTAAGATCGGCATGGGAATCCCAAGATACATCTGCCTTAACATTTTATGTCACACATCTCCTTGTCGTTTGCATGGAATCATTGGAATATTGCACAAGTTTCTTAGTAACTGGAATGGGCAATTGGTTACACACTACTCTTAACACATGCTTCAAGGGTTCCACACAGTATCTTTCATTTTTAGTGTCTCTGCAGAACTTTGAGACAATAAAACAAGGCAAGACTACATGAATAAGATCAAAACAATCAAGCAAAATGGTTGGACTTATAAAACACACTATGCTCCTGAAGCACAGGGGTCATCCTATCTGGTTCACACACAGAGGGGTTCCCATGCCCTGGATCAGGGTCCTTGTCTACTTGAAGCAGAGTCCATCCCTAATCCTATTTAAAATTAATTTTGGTTATCCGATGGGATATCGGAAATTTGCCCCATGTCTCTGTTAGCTTGGGTGTTATTGTCATTCTCTAACATACACTCCCCAAACCACATAACCTAATCATCCATGGTACATGGGGGTACTGTTGGGTTGGATTGCACTACTAGGCTTAAGGTCCTGGTGGTTGTTGGCCTGGTGTGTATCTATGAACTCATAAGTAAGAGAGCTGGCAATGTTAAGTGCTGAATTGCTGCGTTTGTAGATGGACTTATTGCTTGTTCAGAGGGTTTGGTCCTCTTGAAAGATGTGCTTAAGCGAGCACCAGCTACTGTATTTAGTTTTACTGTTAGAAATCAGAGGTAACGTGCAGACGTTGAGTATAACTTGGAGAGGTGAGCTTGGTAGGAATGCTGTCTACTCTTTACCAGAGTGGTAGACTTTTATACAAATTGGAACCGAAAGTTTTTTCAGAATGTTTTGGGCCTACTGTTGAATGCTGACCATTTGTAGGTTTGTCAGTCCTACAAGTATGCTCTGGACACTGGTCAAGAGAGGAGCTGTGGCAGCCATCTGTGGCCCAGATGAAGTTTGTTTGAGTAGCAGATGAATCACTGAAGGAGCTTGCATTCTGTGATTAGTTTTTTACATATTTGAAAATAGGATGGGGGTACTCGTCTAGGATGGTACAGCTGCTGTAGCAGGTTCTTGGTTCCATAGTTCTGAGTCAGGTGCTTTCCTGCTGCCAACTGACAATCCACGAGTGGCCCAGTTGTCATAGGGGGTGCTAGTCAGTAGCCTGCAGGAGGTTGAAATATCTTTTTTTTTTTTTTTTAATCATTCTATATTTGATGTTGGTGAGACAAATGGACTGTGAGGATGTATTGGGAATACCTGTGTGGTGCTTCTGTGTGGTGTGAATGTCTTCCTGATGCCCGCAGAGGGGTGTGGCATTGAGCTTGAGGCCTTGGCTCTGACACCAGGCATTTGTCTCAATGAGGCCTTTCTGTAGGTTGTCCACATCATTTGGGAACTTGGCTATGGCTCCTAGTTTGCAGTCATCTGCCAACTTCGTTAGCCAGAGGCTTTTTGTGTTTGGTATCTACTTCTCTGAAGTACAGGCTAACAGGAGAGGTCCCAGGACGGAACCCTGTGGTACTCCACTTGTCACTGCTTTGGGGTCAGATTTGGAGTCTGAAACTTTGCAGTGTGGGTTCTGTCAGTGAGCCATTTGGCAACCCATCTTGTAATTCAGGGATTTATACCTAGTTTAGTGAGTTTAGCTATAATCCCTAACAGATAGGTTCATAGGTTCATACTAGGCTATCTGCCCGAGGGCATTTACAAGCCTAGCCCATAGTTTTGTGGCTTACGCCACCCCTTAAGTATGGGGAACTATACCCATTATTTTGCTGTGCCTCTGTCGAGCAGTGACACTGAGGTAATCCCTGGGGTATATTTGCGATCTCCCATCCATTGGTCAAGATTTCTCTTGAACAAGGCCAGCGAGGTGCTCTGCCTCACATATACCGGGATTTTGTTCCACAGCATAGGGAGTCTTTGGGTGATGAATCTATCCCTCCAGCACGTCCTATTAATAGCCGTGTCGAGGTTTAAGTCTCCCCCTTGTGGCTCTGGTGGATCTAGATTTTTGAGGTGAAGCATATTCATCAAATCTGGGTTTGACATGGCCTTGTATGTTAGGCAAAGGTCACCTCTGAGCAAGCGGTAGCGACTGAATAGAGCTGGAGTTCTTTCAGTCGGGCAGCATAGGACAGATTTTGAGACCCTTTATCCTTTTGGTGAGGAACTTTTGTGGTCTCTCCAGCTGCTGCAAGTGTCGGGTCAGATACATTCCGAATTGGGCATTGTACTCAATCATTGGTCTGATGAGTGATGAGTAAAGGGAGACCATGACCTCCCTTGATCTAGATGAGAATCCCTTCATGATAAGGTGGGCAATGTAGAAGGTCTTCCTAACTACTTTAGCTACATGGGTGTCGAATGACAGACTACAATCAACCTGGGTCCCCAAGTCCCTGATAACTTCTTCTGTGCTCAGTGGATTGCCACCTATTTGGTAGCTAGGGGTAACCTTGTTTTTCCCGAAGGGTATGACTATGCATTTTTGGCATTTAACTTTAGGCCATGGCTCTGGCACCAGTTATCCGTTGCTGTGAGAGCCTTCTGAAGGATATCTGTGTCAGATGTGTTTTCTACTATGGCTCCCAGTTTGCAGTCATCTGCAAACTTTGTCAGCCATAACCCCTCTGTGTTTGCTTGTACTTGAAAAGTAGATGCCAAACAAGAGTGGGCCCAGGACTGAGCCCTGTGGGACCCCACTTGTGACAGGCTTTGAGTCTGACATGGCGCCAGCAACTCTGACCCTGTGGGTTCTGTCACTCAGCCAGTTTGCAACCCATCTTGTGATGTATGGGTTAACATTTAAGCTGCTGAGTTTTTCAATGATACCCGAGTGAGGTATTGTATCAAGGCCTTCGCCAGATCCAGGTAGGCTGTATGGACTGCCTTTCCTCATCAATGGCTTTGGTGACTGTTTGAAAAAGTCAACCAAGTTTAAAAGGCATGATCTGCCTTTGACAAAGCCAAACTGGGTTGGATCCAAGGTCTGCAAATTCCTATGTCTTTATTTATGAGGTCCATTATGATCCTCTCCATGGCTTTGCAGATAAGGCTTGTCAAGCTAATAGGCGGTAATTTCCAGGGTCGGTGGAAGCACCGCCTTTGTGAAGTGGGACCACAGTTGCAGTGCCACTCCTGGGTACATATCCAGAGGTAAGACTTTGATTAAATAGCTGTCCTAGTTGTGGGTTTAATTCCTCATTGAGTTCGTGGAGCACACAGCCAGGGACACCGTCGGGTCCCATGGATGCTGTGTTTTTTGCTTTGGAGAGAGCAGTTTTAACTTGGGCGTTGGAAATGTTTGGGGGGCTGCAATCATTTGGTATAGATATTTCTCCTTTTGGGGAGGGGAGAAG
Organism: Protopterus annectens; assembly: GCF_019279795.1. Taxonomy (NCBI): domain Eukaryota; kingdom Metazoa; phylum Chordata; order Ceratodontiformes; family Protopteridae; genus Protopterus; species Protopterus annectens. The sequence continues at coordinate 495,640,638 of NC_056748.1, forward strand.
TTTGCACTGAACCTGTCAGCCAGTATGTTGGCAATGTCTGTAGGATCAGTAATCTTCACATCATTTTTGACTAGTTCTGAGCATATCTGGGAGTTTCCTCCCAGGTTTCTAACATAGCTAAAGAATGCCTTATGATTGTCTTTTGAGTCTTTAGCTATTTTTCTCTCAAAATTTGCTTTGGATGATTTTATGAGAGCTCTTAGTTTTTACTTATAGTGATCAAGGGTGTCTTACCTTTTAAGGATTTTGCTCTGTCTTGTAGTAGCTTTCTCCTTTTGTTGTAGAGTTTGTTTATGGCTGGGGTCCACCAGAGTGGACGCTTGCCTTTGGTACAGAGAGTCTTTGTTTTGCTTGGGATTGCCTTATCCATGCAGTCCTGCAGGTGCTGGTAGAAGGCATTTGTGAGTGATTCAGCGGCTTGAGTACTGTTTTCCACGCTCGGGGCCTTAAAGGAGCCCACACGAGCCTTCAGAAGTGTGACGTTGGTTTTCGACACGTCGTTTACTGTGGTCTTTTTTATTTCAGGTGGGGGTGGGATGAGGACCTCCAGCGAGATTAGTTTGTGGTCTGATCTCACCAGTGAGGGGTATACTTCCGGTGTTGAACATTGTGCTCCCATGTTCGTGATGATGAGATCAAGTATGTTATCTCCTCTTGTGGGGATGGTGACTAGTTGTTCCATGGCATTTGAGTTTATGAATTCCAGGAACTTTTGGGCTAGGGTGTTTGGGCTTGAGTAGTGTTCCCAGTCTATATTAGGGTAATTGAAGTCACCTAGTATGATGGTGTTTGGTGATACATTTATCCCCTCTAGTGTTTTCAGGAAAGCCATGTGAGGTTCCTGAGTTTGTGAGGGTGGCCTGTAACATGCTACAATTTGCAGAGCAGTCTTGCCTATGGTTAATTGCACCTGGATGGTCTCCGATGCATCGTGCGTTTCCACCAGTCTTGATGCATGGTAGGCTCACCTGGCAGGGAAGTGCATTCAGGGCAAATGGAACCCAAGTCAAATGCACCTGCATATCAATCAGAAAGAAATGTTAGCTGTACAGAATGCTCTGACAGCCTTCAAGGATCATATTCTTCCAGGACAACTAATGGTAAACACCGACAACACCACTGATATGTGGTACAGAAACAAGCAGGGGCTTACACATTCTTACCCCCTCTGCAGACTAGCCGTGGCATTGTGGAACACAGCCTTGAGCTACCAATTGCACCTACAAGCTCAATTCCTGCCAGGAAAATTAAATACACTGGCAGACTTAGCAGAAACCTCAAGGACCCACATGAGTTGTAAGTGGGACAATGGATTTTCAACATGTTGACAAGCAAATGGGAGAACCCAGATATAGACTTGTTTGCCTTTCCCCAGAACTACCACTTAGACAAATTTTGCACAAGGACTCCCCACAAACAAGCCTGGAAAGTGGATGCTTTGTCCTTCAGCTGGAAAAACCTGTCAGTCTATGCCCCCCACCCCCCCTGCCTGTGCTCTCCAAAGTACTACTAAAAGTCAAACGGGACAAACCAAGGATAATTCTGATTGCTCCAGACTGGTCGTGCTACCACTGGTGTACCCCCTCCTGCATAGGTATGATGGTTATCTCCATGGCGCCTGCCTCAGACTCCTTCCCTGCTGTCTCAGCAGGAGAGCCAGATTCTGCACCTTCCGCTTCCAACACTGAACCTTGCAGCATGGCTAATTACTTAATCTCTCCTTTACCATCCCTCAGCAAACCTGTGATGGATATCATCTTAGAGGCAAGGAGGACTAGTACTAGAAAATCTTATGCTGAAAAATGGAAAAGATTCTGTGCCTGGAACCAGTCTCGAGGGATGAGCACAGCAGCGCCCAATTTACCTCCGATTTTACAATACTTGACTGAGATGTTTCACAAAGGCCCGTCTTTTTCCTCCATTAAAATCCACCCCTCAGTCATTTCGGCTTATTATAACACACAACCTCCCTTCTTCTCTCATCCACTGCTCAAGCAGTTCCTCAGAGGGGCCAAAAATTTGAGACCACCCATGAGAACTCCAACCCCAGCCTGTGACCTTAACTTTGTCTAGGAGAAACTCACTCTACCTCCTTTTGAGCCAGCTGCTACTGCAGACTTAAAATTTCTTTCTTGGAAAACCGCTTTCCTTTTAGCAGTCACTTCAGCAAGAACGGTATCTGAATTATAGGCCCTTATGGCAGTGGAGCCTTTCATCATCTTTCATGCGAACAGGGTGTCCCTCAGAACCAATCCATCCTTCATGCCAAAGGTGGTATCCAGTGTGGCTCTTAATCAGTCCGTTCATTTGCCAATCATTTTTCACAGTCCACAGAATAAAGGGGAACAGATACTGCATTCCCTAGATGTGCAAAGACAACTTGATTCTATTTAGACAGGACTAAACCTCAAAGGAAATCTGAACAGCCGCTGGTAGCATTTGCTGCAGGGGCAGAGGAGATAGCTATTTCAAAGCAAACCAATTCTAAATAGATAAGCCATTGCATTAATTTCTGCTATAAGCACCATGGAAAACCTATCCCCCAGGTGATCAGACCTCACTCCACCAGGGCTGCATCTACCTCTACAGCCTTTCTCGGAGGCTTCCCTACCAGGGACATCCTAGAAGCTGCTATCTGGAGTTCTGTACATACTTTCACCAAGCATGATCATTCGCCAATTTTCTCTAAATCCTGAGCTGGCTTTGCCACTGCAGTCTTGCAGGGCCTTATAGCTGGCCCTAATGCTGTCTAAACTCCTCCTCCCAACCATAGCTTTGGGAATCGATCCAAATGTAATGACTGCAACAGTGAAACACTAAGAACATAGTACAGTTGTGTGCTCTTAACATAAATGTAGATGTTCGAGTGTATTCACTGTTGCAGTCTTGGTTACCCTCCCTCCAGCCCCCTAACTTCTTGTGGCTATGTCTCTACTTTCCTTTACTATGCTTAAAAGCCTTTTGGTGTATTTGCTTTTTGTTGGTGGTATATCATTGTGCTTTTATGTTTAATTGCTTCCCATTAGGGGGCACCTGACATCTGGGGCAAGAAAAACTGATGTAATGGCGTCAGCTGCATGTTTTGAAAATTAAATATTAAAAAAATAGTGAAAAATTAAATTTTTTACTGTGGTGGGCGGGATGTGGATGTCTAGGGTGATTAGCTTGTGGTTGGATTTGACTGAGGAATTGACCTCTGGTGTGGAACACCGGTCGCCCTTGTTGGTAATGACCAGGTCTAGGGTATTGCTGCCCCTTGTGGGGGTGTGGATGAGTTGATCCAAGGTACTGGAATTTATGAATTCCAGAAAATGTTGAGCAAAAGAGTTGGTACATGAGTAGTTTTCCCAGTTAATTATGGGGTAGTTTAAATCTCCCATTATTGGGGTGTTGGGTTGTACCCCAATATTTTCCAGTGCCTCAAGAAATGAGGAGTGGGAATCCTGGGGCATGGTGGGGGATATGTAGCAAGTTACAGTTTGGATTGCGGTCTTGCCCAGAGTTGGTTGCACTTGAATACTCTCTGATGCATTATGTTGAGCAACTAACCTGCAGGTGTGGATATTCTTAATGAATATGACCACGCTCCTCCTTTAGTGTTTTGGTCCAGGTTAAGTGGCCGAAAGGTGTGGTATGAATTATAGCCTGGTAATGCAGGGTTGCTCTCTGGAGCTTTGAAACAGGTCCGTCACTGCACAGATGTTGGTGTTCTCCATTTTTAAGGAGTGCAGAGAGTGAATGCATTTTGAGGTTTAGACTTCTAGCATTACCCTCATATTTTGCTTGCTTGTACCTGTTAAGGTTGTGAATTTGTCATTTGAACCTTGCCTAAAAGAGGCACTTTAAGAGCCTTAGCCAGTATCTGGAATCCCAAGGGCGATAGGTGCAGGCTTCTCTGTCAAAGCCTCATGGTCTGTCCATGTCATCCCAGGCAGACCTATACTGGATCCCCTTAGAATGACACCAGAAGCTTAGCCAGTTCAAGTCCATCATTTTGTCCTTGTACTGTGGCATCATTCTAGGTGATAGCAGGATGCTACTTGGGGCTAGGGTCTCTCCATGTAGTCCAGGGAGGTACGTCTCTGTCATTGTCCATGTTGGTGTGAATGACGAGTCACATTTGTACTTGTGGAGTGACCCGAGTGCATGCATTATGTGGTGGATCCTGGCACCCGACAGGCAGCTTGACAGTAACTTTTTCCTTGTTTAGTCATAGGGGACTCTCTACTCAGGCACACTGATGTTCCACTCACCAGGCTAGAGTGTTTGGTACGTTGTTATGCCTTATGGGCTGTGGTTGAGTGGCACACTGTGTTTCTGGGCTATGTGTCATTTGGGTTGTGTTGGGGGGTGGAGGTTGCTTGCGTTTCTGCTTTGGAGGTCTCTGTTGCTTGAGTAGATTTTTGAGAGCCTCTGTGGATATAGGTGTGTTTCGTGTTTCTTTGTGTGTGTTTTGGTCGTGTAGGTTTTGAGGGACTATTTGAGTGTGGTGTGGTACAAGGGTTTATCTTTTCCTCTTGACTAGTCCAGTCTAGGGTGAAGAGAGCTTTGCTTCCAGTTTGGCTACATAAGTGCCTCTCTCACAGGTTGTAGTATTGGGTGGTAGAAGGAGAGGGTTGTCTGTGTACATGAGGCAATTGATGCATTGCCCCAAGATGCCCAGATTCATCAGTTAGACCAGATAAAACACCGGGAGCTGACCCTTAGACATGCCTGGATAGGTGCTTATTTACCAAGTACTAAAACCTGTTTTTTTTTCAAGACAAGTGAGGAAAGTTGAGTGCTGTAGTAATTTCTAGCTTATTTAGTGCTTATGAGTTCTGAACAAGTGCTGAGCTCAAAGAAACAGATTTTAGTGCTAAAACTAAAAAAACTGGCTCGTTCTAAGGGAAGACTTGAAGAGCAGACTGTATGGCGCCAGGACTAGTTTTACCCTAGCTAAGCGGCGATGCATAGTGTGTTTTTTTTTTAATCGTAGCAAATGATCAAACGGATTTAAAATAATTAGCCAATAAAACGCTAAAAACTGAGCCCCGTTCCTGCAGTCTTCGATCAGACAAGTTCAGACTGCACACTCCTGCCACAAGGGTGCATGGGAACCGTCTCCAAATAAAGATGGTCTGGATGAGTGCTCAAGTTATACAAACAAAGCTAGATTCAGCAGGTCTGAATTTAGTCTATGCTACAGCAAACAAGGTGTACCAATTTCAGAAAGAAACCGTTCAAATAAGCCTTTAACCAGAAACTCACAGCTCAGAAGGGCAGAATCTACTCTCTCCTCCCACAAGAGTGCAGACCACACCTTCTTAATGTAAAATAACTGGCCCAAGTGCTTAAACCAGAACTAATACACTTTTTTAGAATAACGGACAATAAGCCTTTAATCAGCAACTCCCAACTTAGAAGGATGTAAGCTACCCGTCCTGCCACAACAGTGCAGACCACAAACCTTAATATGAAACTGGTCTGAAGCCCAAGTGCTTCAACCAAAGGCTTAGAATAACAGTTACAGTTTAATCAGGCTACTAACAAACAGTAATATATGCAGCAAAATAAATGCAATTAAGTACTTTTAAGCACAAGCAGCAAAATAAAGTAGGAATAAACGCAAATACAATGAAAGTATTATAAACTAATTTTATGGAAAGAATATCATGACCAATAGATACAGTAAACCTCCGGACACTGGGCCCAACCCAGTTTGATTTCATCAAGGGCATGTCATGCCTACTCAGCCTGGTGTACTTTTTTTGAGAAGGTAACCAAAGCAATGGATGAGGGGGAAAATGGTTCACACTACCTACCTTGACCTGGCCAAGGCGTTTGACAAAATACCCCACTCATGCATTGTTGACCAATTCAGGAGGTTTGGTACAAACTCGTATGTCACCTGGTGGATAGTAAAGTAGCTCACAGGACCAAGGAAGTTTTAGAAGTGGGGAGTCCACCTGTACAAAGAGGCCAGTCACAAGTGGAGTCCCTCAGGGAGCTGTCCTTGGATGACTCCTTTTTAGCATTTACTTCTCTGGAGTCAGTGCCATTGTCTCTCTCGTCTCTATCTGGTTAAATTTGCTGATAGTAAATTAGGAGCTGTCTTTGAATCCCGCGCTGACACAAATGTTGTCCAGGAGGGGCTGACACAGGCAAGCACGTGTTAGAGCCATGGACGAAAACTAAATGCCAAGAAATGCATAATAGTATCCTTTGGGAGGTCATCCATCTGTTGTAACTATTATATTCACAACACACCCCTTAGACTTGACCCAGTAGTCATGGACTTGGGGACATACATAGATAGTAGCCTAGCCTTTGACCATCACATGTCTACAGTAGTGAGGAAATCATTCTCTGTTGTGCAAGTTATAAACAAAAGTATGATATCTAAGTCCATGGAAGTCATTGTTCCAATGTGTTCAGCATTCATCAGATCTAGCATGGAGTACAATGCCCCCTATTGGTTTGTACATAACCAGGCATATCCAACAATTGGAACGTGCACAGCAGTTCCTCATTTAAAAGAATGCAGGGTGCAAGTAAAATCTCCTGTACAGACTGCCTCAAGGCCCTGTCCTTGTATTCGGTCTACTACAGGCTTTTGAGGGGATATCTATGCAAGGCATATAGGGCATTGTCATACCTCACTGTACATCTCCTGCATATCCACAAAACAGACTGCACCGGAATTACCCATTCAAAAGACTTGAACCTTGCCTGTGATGTATATACTACCTGCTGGAGAGACAGGTATGTATCCCATAGAACACCCAGTCTCTGCAACAGGCTCCTCATCCATGTGAAGCAGATTTCCTCCCCAACCCTTTTCAGGTGCAGGTTGGACAATTGGACGGGGACTGAAAATGAATCCTTGGTTTGCCATTGATGTCTGTAATGGACAAGGGTAACAGAACTAGTCAGAGATTTGGGATGCATGGCTAGGTATAACAAGGCCCTTTTGGTCATTGTCCTAGTAAATATATAAGAACCTAATATTTGTTAAAATGTAAAATGGGTGGAAGCTCTTCCACAATGTATTCGTATAAGACATTGTGTTTATACCCTGGATTCTCTTGGGTATTCCAACTGTTGCATATGTTTGGTCAGGTAATGCTGAAGGGGGCATTTTACTTGATGGGTCTGATAAGGGCCAAATAGAGTGGCACTGTGACTTCCTTGGACCTGAATGCCATGCCCTTACAAGATGGATGACCTAGAATGATTTTCTTACTGTTAGTCGTGTTGTTTAAAGGTTAGATTGCTGTCTGCATATGTTTCCAGTTCTTTCTGTCCAGGTCATCTCAGGAATGTTCTGTCCATGGAATATTTAATCTTTGTGGCAGTGTTCCCAAAAGTCTCTACAGTCGTTTCTTGGCATTGTCTGCCTGATTTTGGCACCAGTCATTCGTCTGCGTTGGACCCTCCTGTAAGATGTTAATGTCATGGGGAAATCTATGATGGCTCCCACCTTGGAGCCCTGAGGTACCCTGTTGGTGGTTGTGCTCTTAGTGGAGATGGTCTCACCAGTTCTGATTTCCTAGGTTCTGTCTTTGAGCCAGCTGGCAATCCAGCAGCCTGTGCTGATAGGCAAGAGTACTAGTGTAGGTGCCCTTGTGGAGCATTTTAAGCCTACCAACTTTCCTTTTCAAAGGTGAGAATCAAACCTTGTACCTTATGTCTGTCTGAGTTAAAAACTTTTAACTATTTTGCCAACCCCCAAACCTTTTAACTATTTTGCCAACTGCCAACCCCCAAACCTTTTAACTATTTTGCCAACCCCCAAACCTGATTTTAGGGTTTATGCCCATTTCGGTGAGTTCATCTATACCCCAGTGAGAGATCCTAACACCTTAGCCACGTCTAGGTAGGCACTCTTGCACAGTTTTCCTCATAACTTTGGGAAATAAGTCCACCAAGTTTAGTATGCACGCTCTTCTTGCTACCTGCTTTTTTGATAATTTCCATGATTAATTGTTCCATGGCTTTGCATAGTCAGACTAATAGGTCTTTAGTTTCCATGGTCTTTTGATAGACTACCCTTGTGAAGTGGGATAACCTCTCTCTATTTATTTATTTATTTATTTTTTTTTTTTTTTTGTGGCAAGGTCAGCAATGTAGTAACTTTTTAGTTCTTGATTGTTTTGGGTTGATTTCTGAACTGCTTACTTCATGACTGGGTCAGCATGTTGTTCTTGCCCAGCAGTAAGTGATGTTATGGTCCGCTGCACAAAACTGAATCCTTTCAGCAAGTTGCAGAGGTGGGAAGACTGCCTTTTTAAACCCACAAGTCACTCTGATAAGATTGTTTCAAAAAAGGTGCATTGACCAATAAACATTTAAGCATCGTCTAGAATTTTGAGGTTTGGTGTTTTAGCATTTTATTTGTAGTATTTTTCCTAGTTACTTGTGTTGAAAAGAGAAGGTTAATAAATATTTTGCTGCATACAATTCTGTATATCTGGATCTTTGAGTGATTTGGCTGATTTCAAATTTTTCCAGCTTTTTCTGGTGGGGGATTTATTCACTAGGCTTAAGGAATATGAACTTTGTTGCAACTGATGGTTTTGACGCTAAAAATAACCTTAGTGTGCTATATCTCAAGGTTTCCTTAATGTGGCTTGATCACCATCGTTCTGTATTACTCCAAAGTGCAGCTTTTATTGTGAAGCAGAGTATTAGAAATGAGAATTAAAGAAAAGTGCTAATGTGTTGCTACTTTAGAATAAATTTTCCGTTCCAGTTTGAATGCATCTGCAGAGTAATAGAGTATTGTATTAAGTGGGAAGCTTTTTACATGAGTTAACATGCGTCTTTATTTCAGCAGTGTGGCCCCCTAACAGAAGATGTCTGCGCCAGCCTTCCCGATCTTGATTTCATGCCACTGGACGCTGGAGGCTTTGGCTCAGTGGGTGGACTGCTTGGATCATTGCACGGTTGTATTGATTCATCTATTATATCAATCATTGAAGACTCCAGCAGTCTGGCTGAGGTAAGTAGTGACAAAATGAGAGGATGCCTGTGTGATTGATTTGACATTCTCCTAATCTAATCTGTGGGAAGTACCATAATTGCTTCACACTTGAGCTGCAACAGGTAACCAATATCCTTTCTGTACAAGTGTATTAAGTCTTCTCTTTTTTTTTTATGGTTTTCTAGTTACTTACAGTCCTTTGCAAACTGTCAAATAGCCGAATTCCTCATCCACTTGTGAGAACAAGCTTGAGTGCCACAGGGATCAGTTATAGGGGGGCCCCTATTATTTGATGATCATGTTTAAAATGTACAAAGCAGACAAACGTGCAGCAGTCCTACATCATGCTGACAACTCTACTCTTGTTTGCTCAGCCCTAGCATTATCCCAACTCCAAACAACCATCTAAGACTCTTCAGAAACCCGGTTAGAACAGCCCCAACTACTCTTGAACCCAAAAAAGCAATCCCTTTTGTCTCTAGCAACCTCCCATCAGCTAGCACTGCACTAAGTATGGCACACCACCGAAACAGAACAGAGCAGGTTACCCATATTTAGTTACTCAGTGTTGTCATAGATGAGAAGTTTAACAAGCGCATGAATGCTACTGTGAAGTTATTGCTAGTTTACAAAGCTGGGCCATACCTCGGCGGAAAGGTAACTACAACATCCCTCTTACAAACTTGCTGTATATATTTACAGTTTCCACTTATCCTGAAGCATCACCAGTGAACAAGCTTCAACAGTGCTGTAATAAATTTTATATCTAGTCTTCCAAACCAAATCCATCAATACATTCCCCCTATAGAAATCAAAATTATTAGTACTACTACAACACATTTCACACGGCTCATAAGATAGTATTACAATATCCTTCAAACAGTCCAGCCATTTTGATTCTCTCTTGTTTGGTGATGTTGTTAAATCTGTATTGATTTCTTCATTAATTTATAAGTTGCACCAGTCTCATTTTAGAACTTGACCGGTTTTATACCTGTGTAGTATTTCCTGTTTATTCCTTTTTTGCATCTTTAGAGCTTGTTTAAAGTTAGCAATATTGTACATCTATCTTCTTGGTAATTTTCACCCTTGGCCTGTGCTGAAAATGGGCAAATGTACTCAGTTTCCCTATTTGTCTATATATTTTTTTATTAATTTTTTTGTAGTACTTATCTGTGGCACCACATGTTCTCCAAAGCCATCCATCTGTTTTAGTACCTTAAGTCTAGCAGAATCATCCTGTAGCTTAACCCATGTGGCTAGGTTAACCTGTTGGTCAGCCTGGTAGTGGCAAGGTGTGGAAGGTGAGTTGGCAGTGCTGCGCACAGTCCTTGGCACATGCCCATAGCATCCTGATTGGGGCATTCAGTAGATCTTTTGCAGTGTATGATCATGCCTCCATGTGTGGCGCTTCATTTCTGTTGGTAAATCACACTTTGATCCCTGGTATTCACTGGAATTCTGCCTTCTCCACTGAAGAGAGCAAGAGACATTCTTTTTCCCATGCCGGAAGATACCCGAGCCACAAATCTAACTTGGATCAACTGGTGCTTGGTTGGGGCTTCATCCCTCTGTGCTGATTAAGCTTACAAATAAAGTTGATTGGCCAAATTACTTGGTCTTCCCTAATATCTCTGCTCCCTTCTCCTTAACCCCTTTGATGCTCATGAGAGCAGGAATGGTGAGAGAGAGGTTTTTCTAGGCAAGTTTGTCCAGACTCTGCCAATGATCCAATGCAAGGTTTCATCCAAAGATGTATTTAACATGAGTTCTGTAAAAGCCATGGAATAAGGAACACTTTGGAAATGCAGATGATTCTCACCATATGTGCAGTGGAATAGATCTGGCAGGTCACTCCCAAGATGTACTGATGCTTATATATGGCATCTGGAAAATGGGTTGTTGCATTTTGGCAAATCCATCGTGGAAGAAAGGTCTTTTAGATTGATTTTTTGTTTGTTTCTGCCCCTTCATACTGATCATTGACCCACAGCCCTTCCGGCTGCTACATAGACCAGTTTTTGCCCCAGGGGGCAAGAACAGGACTAACGGACATCTTTGTTCACCAGATGTGACTGGCAAACTGGTTGAGAGGGGGGAGACCTCATTTGTGTGTTTACAGAGGACAAGATTTTGCTGCAAACCATAAGCTTCTTTTGTACATGTGTGGCGGACTCTGCATTTGATAGCCACACCTCTGCATGTGACAGTCAAAGCCCCCCCCCCCTTTTTTTAGTTGTGCATCTGTGCAAGTCCCAGTCTCTATGGATATTTCACCTTGGGTGTGTGCACAGACGTCCCCCACCCCTTCTCATGGGTAGAAGCAAGCAAAATAAGCCTAGCCATTCCTCTTCTCCTTCATGTCGGGTGCTAGTAATTAGCAAACTGCTTGTTGAACTTGGATTGCCTGGGCTGTAATTAGAATATTATCTCTCTGCCACCAGAGCTGTTTTGTCTCAAGTTTCTTGGACAACAAAGACTTTATCTTTTCTATTTCCTGGCTCAGGATTGGTGCTGCCCTTTTTATATTTTGGTGGCTTCTCTCTCTAACATGAGAAATGAAAATGTCTGCTTTTTGGTGACAAATTCAAGGTTCCAATAATATCTAGAGTACTTTTTTTTTTCTTTGTATTTAGTCCTTTGGAGCAGTTTCCTTGGCTGTCTTGGGCATGTTATTTGCAGACCCCACATTGTTTTGTTGTTGTTACCCCCCTTTTTTTTTTTTTTTTTTTTAATGGACTGCTTTGAGATTCAGAGCCTTCCACCTCTCCTTTCTTCCTCACGTTATGGTTAGCCTTTCTCCTGTTCCTCCACAGTTGACTACAGTGTTGTGATAGTTGCCTTAAAGAGGATGGAGTGGCAGACTTCAATTGGGACTTTCTTTTCTTTCTCAGTTTTTGGGTAGTGGGTCTCTCAGCTGTGTTTTTGATTGCTTGTGCAATCAGTCCGCATTAGTTTTGTAGAGCTGAAGTCGGCCTTCCTCATTATCAACTTCCTATTTTCTGTTGCGTGTGGTACTAGATAAGGTAGTGATGCCTCGATCACTAGCATTTGAAGCTAGAGGACTACCATTCAGCTGTACAGACTAATCTTGTTTGCCATTTTTGTGCAACCTTCAGTTGTTTTAAGACCTCTGGCAGATTATTCTCAAAACCAGTGCATAGTGCCAGTGTCCTAACTAGTGGGGTGCTCCTAACCCTCTCTTCCGGTTTTTCTTGTTTCCCTTCATAGACCAGAAAAATGTTTGTGTGCAAGTCATGCTGCATATATCTCCCAGTTTTAATCCATATATCAAAGGCGAGCAAGGTATCAAACTCCCATATCAAAGATCAGTCTCCTCAGGATGATCCAAAGTGAGTGAGTGAGGGCTTGCAGTTGGAGACGGGATTGGTCCATGGAGCTGGTTTCTTTTCTTTTCCTTGGAGAAGTTTGCATGAGGCTTACTTCCCCATCAAACTTCTAAGGTAGTCAACCATTTTTGGGTCTATATTACATTGTCTAAAGCCGACAATATCTAATCTGATATTGTCGACATGACAATAGCGAAAGCTCAGAATCTCGAACGTGTAAACAGAAATCTCTAAGGGGAGATTTCTGTTCACTTCAATGTAGTGTGGTGTCAGAGTTGGTATATTTAAGTAGTGGGGGTGGGGGGCTTGCCCCTCTGCCTACACCCTTTAGTTTTTTTTTTTTTTTTTTTTGAAATTTTTTTTACGAACATTCGATGTTCGATTTTAATAGTTCGATCATTGAGGGTTGCCCTTTAGTGATTCGAACTATTAAAACATTTGATGTTCTAATATAGACCCCCGGTTTTGATACCCTAAAGCTGCCAGTTCAAATGAATTGTCCATTGTAGGGTTCCCATGATCAATGACCCAGTTTTCTGACCAGAATGCTAATGGGGGGGGGGGGGTCTTCTAAATCTTGTTCCATTAGTTTGCTTGCACTGCATGTGGTTTTCTTTTATAATACCACCTTATGTGTTTCGACTTGTTTGTCCATTTCCAAGGTTGTGTAAAGGCTGGACATCTCCAGGTACAAGTGGTTTGGAGCCACTGTTTGGTGGTAAGGTCCCTTGATTGGCCATTGGAACGGTTTACCAAAGAGGGATCTCTGTCTGATACAAAAGTTGTGTTGCATCTGCCCTTGTCATTGTGTTTACTGGACTTTTCTTTTGTTTGTTTCATTAGTTTTCTTGAAATTTATTCAGTAGGAATCATGGGTTTTGTACCACTTCGGAATGGTCCACTTGAAGTCTGGTGTGTGTGTTCTGGAGCACCCCCTGCATTTTCCTTATCCTGTGCAACTTGTGTTTCCATTGACGCATATGGAAGCTCAATCTTACTCTGTGCTTTAGTCTCCTGTCGCTTTTCATGCAGTCTGATTTATTTGTGCTGTTTGGCTATTTTTGTGTTTACTGCTTGCTGCTGTATCTGTCTTGACTCCTCGGTGTGTTGTTGGACTTGCCTTTCAGATTTGTTGTGCTGCATAGTTAAGTTTGCTGTTTGCCTGACTTGGCTCTGGTTGCATTACAGGAACACTACACTGTTCATGTTTGGTAACTGACATAGAGTATTTCTTGATTCTGACACAACCTTTTCTCTTAGTGTAAAGATCACTTGGAAGAAGAAACCGAAGTAACATTACTGACGGCTTTAACAGAGATCTTGGATAATGTTGATGATGAAAATCTCTCGCCTTTTGATGCACTTCCAGAATCTGATTTTTTAGGGTCTTCTAAAGACAAAGATGGCTCCTCGGTATGTATGAGAAGTTTGTAGTAGTTTGGTGGAAATGTTATTGTCATGCAATTTTATTTGGGGGAGGGCTGTGTTTTTATGGAAGCATTTTGCAGAAATGATTATTCATAGTGACCTTTTGTTTTTAGTAGTTTTGATGATGACTATTAAAGACAGTCTTGTGCTCCATTTAAATTTTTGTTAGCACTGCTTTGTCTAATCCACATAGTTATCACTTTTAAGTGATTTGTGTTAGCTTATCTCTTGTCTGCCTTGTACACAGATGTTTTTGTTTTGGCTAATTTTTGCTCCCCACAATTGACCACCAGCTGCTTATTGGGCTTGGCCTTGCCTACTAGATTTACTACTTTTGTTTCTGTAGAGTCTCTGCAACCCGTAATGGGGACAGGTGAGTAGATTATGGCACCTGGGGAGGCATCTTTATTTACTGCTGTGTAGAATATTTCTTGCAGATACAGTAGTATGGGAATTTGAAATATCTCCGTAGGTAGGGTGTACAGTGGTAGTCTGTTGTTAGGCCACTTGCCTCAGTAACGTGCTTGAGGTTGGCAAGATTCTCCCACCCCAGGCAGCAGAGTACATGCTGTTCTCTCCTGTCTGTCAGGAAGATCAACCTGTCAGCGTGCCCCGTACAGGTGTACCTTTTCCCCACAAAGGCATGCTAATCCAGTCTGCCTGAGACTGTATTCAAGCTCTTATTACTTTGGCAACGGTCAAAGCTTTATCCCTGTATGCCAGCAACATAGGCTCACAGCAGAATTGATTCAGTTGCTCTTGTGTTGAGAGAAGATTCCTTGCTCTCCCCGCCATGCCTGATGACCAAGTTTTGGAGGATTTTCATCCATTCTAATAATTTCAGGATTTGGCCATCTTCCTTTTTTTTCTTGTAATGAAGTGTGATTGAAGGGAGTGGATAACTTGTACCGGTAGTCACAATAAATATGTGCTTTGCTCAGGCAAATCAGAACATTGTAAAGTCTTTTTATATTTTACTGATGCAATTTTAAGGCAATGCAGGAAGTAACTCTGTGCTTTCTTTTTGAAATGTTCTGTTCATAGGTGTTTTCTAGGCTAATGGCCCTGGAGCCTTTAGAAGCCTAGCCCCAAATAAATGCCCAGACACTGTGCCACCTGTTAGTTCACAGTGCCCATAACTTTGTTACCCATCCACTCGTCAAGATCCATTTTGAAGAGGACCAGTGAAGTGCTCTGCTTGACATGAATGGGGAGCCTATTCCAGAGTATGGGACAGTCTTTGGGAGATGAACCTGTCCCTCCAGCATATTCTGTTAATTGTGGTAATGAGGTTGTGATCTCTGGAGCGAGTGGCACGGGGGGGGGGGGGGGTTGGGAATTCTTTAGGTGTAGCATTTCAAGTAGGGCTGAGTCGGACATGGCTTTGTAAGTCAAGCAGTGATCACCTCTAAGTAGGCGATAAGAGACTGAGAACAGCTGACGTTTCTTGAGTCTGTCCATGTAGGACACGTTTAAGGCTTAAGATTCTTTTTGTGAGGTACTTTTGTGGCCCCTCCAGCTGTTGTAGGTGTCTGGTCAGACTCGTGCCAAACGGGGCGTTACATTTGATGACTGGTCTAATGGGGGATGAGTAGAGCGGGGGATTATGACCTCTTTGTCTTCCTGCATGTGAAACCTGTGGTTATAAGATGTGCCACGTAGAAGGGCTTTTTGACCACATTGGCAGTGGATGATCGAAGGTGAGGTGGCTGACCTGGGTGCTCAGATCTCTTATGGCCCCTTCAGTGTTCAGTGGTCTCCCATCCACGTGGTAATGTGTGGGAACTGAGTTTTTTCCAAAGGGGATGATAACACATTTTTTGGCGTTAAGCTCCAGGCCATGGTTCCGACACCAGTCTTTGGTCTCTGAGGCCCTTTTTTAGGATGTCTGCCTCACTTGGTGAGTTGATAATGACTCCTAGCTTGTAGTCATCAGCTGACCTGGTCAGCCAGAGTCATTCTGTGTTGGCCTGGACTTCAGAGAAGTAGATGCCAAACAGGAGAGGACCCAGGACCAAGCCCTGTGGGTCTCTGCTTGTGAATGATACACAGTCTGACATGAAATCCACGACTTTCACTCTGTGGGTCCTGTCTGTGAGCCAGTTTGCAACCCACCTAATGATGTAAGGATTGATGCCTAGTTTGGTGAGTTTATCAATGATACCTGAGTGGGGAATGGTATCAAAGGCCTTGGCCAAGTCGAGGTAGGCTGTGTATGCACTGCCTTACCCTCATCCACAGCCTTGGTGACTGCCTCGAAGAAGTCATACAGGTTCGACAGGCAAGATCTCATCTTGACAAAGCCAAACTGTATGGGGCCAAGAGTTTAGGAATTGCCTATCTTTTTTTAAGCAGATCCGTGATGATGGGCTTCAAAGCTTTGCATACCAGGCCTGTCAGGCTAATGGGGTGATAGTTCCCAGGATCTGTAGTTGCTTCCTCTTTGTGGGATGACTGTCGCAATGCACCGTTCGTTAGGGTCCTAGCCTGAGGTAATGCTGTGATTGAACAGGGCACACAGATGTGGTGCCAGTTCCTCTTGTAGCTCATGTACAATGTAGCCAGGGATATTATCCCGGTCCCAAGGACACTGTATTCTTGGCTTTGGACAATGCAGCTTTTACCTGTGCTGCAGAAATGTTTGGTACTAGACCTGTTAGTAACAGCCAGCGTTTCATTGCTGGAACCTGTGTTCTGAGAGACTGCTTTTTAATCTATCTGGAAATATACTGAGCTAAGTATGTATTTTTTTGGTTTTAGAGTTTGTACTGTTAATTGGTGCTTATATAGTTTTTCAGATCTCTGAAGTGTTTTGTCCCACCCAATCTCCCTATTTCTGGCTCTTGGTTTAAATTTGGTGGCTTTTGCAGTTGCCCACCCTACTGTAGATTTGATCTGGGACACACCCTAAGTATATAAATAAATTAAAATACTGTAAGCCTGTTTCTACCTTTCCTGTAACTAGTGTAGTCCAGATACAGATTTGCTGTATCCAGGGCTGTATGTAAGCTTCTGAGCCCCCCCAAGCTTTCCTGTGTTGGAAGGAAGCCTTCTAGCTTATCCGTGGTAAGCACTAGGTAACCTTGCCTTCCACATAAGGAGTGGTTCTCCCCCAGAAATTGTAGTTTATTGGCTGTTTGGGCAGTCTTTTCCCTCTCTCTCTCTCAACTTTCTGATTTGAAAGCCTGCATTTGCACTAGTTTCTTTCCTGTAACTCTAGTGCAAATACAGATTCTTAATTTTAGCACTTAATTTGCTTATTCGTACTCTGATCTTGTTCAGAACTTGTAAGCACTAAATAAGCTACTAATTACTATAGCACTCAACCTGCCTCATTTTTGTACTTACTTTTCTCACTTGCTTAGAGTAAAATGACTCTTGTACTCGCTTTCCTCACTTATCTAGAGGAAAATAGTTTTTTATTCAGGCATGTCCAAGGGTCAGCTCCTGGTTTTCTCTCGTGTCTATCAGATGAATCTGGACATCTTGAGGCAATGTAGAAATTCTCGTGTACACAGACAACCCTCTCCTCCTACCACCCAACACTACAACCTGTGAGATGCACTTGTCTAGCTAAACTGGAGGTAAAGCACTCTCCAACCAAGAATGAACTTGACAGTCAAGAGGAGAAGGTAAACATTTGTACCACACAACACTCCTCACATAGTCTCACTAAATCTACACCACCAAAATTCACACACAGTAACACACACACATTCGCGGAGGCTCTCAATAATCTGTCTAAGCAACAGAGACCTCCAAAGCAGAAACGCAAGCAACCTCCATCCCCCAGCACAACCCAAATGACACATAGCCCACAGACTGTGTGCCACTCAACTATAGCCGATAAGACAGAACGTGCCCAACACACTAGTCATAGGTGACTCTTTAGTCAGGCACACTGATGTCAGACTCACCAGGCTAAACAAGGAGAACGTTACTGTCAGCTGCCTGTTGGGTGCCTGGATCCACCACATAACCCACTCACTTGGGTCACTCCACAACAAGTACAATATGACTTTGTCCATGTTGGTGTGAATGACCTGAGACGTATCTCCCTGGACTACATGAAGAGACATTTAAGAGCTCTCCGATCTTGTAGCCCAGGCAGGTATGACCCTAGCCCTGAGTAGTATTCTGCCATCACCCAGAATGATCCCCAGGGATCTCTTGTGCATCTTTGCTCGACAGTGGCTAACTTGGGTGGCCTAAATTAGGGAACCTTGTTGGCTAGACTTACGTAGGCCCTTGGGCTGATAGCCTGGTACCTACCTATGAACCTACCAGGCTTTCATCTGGTATTGTGATAGGGCCCTTGGGGGGGGGGGGGTAAAGTTGGCACTGAATCTGTTGGCAAGTATGTTAGCTGTATCCTATAGGTTCATAGGTAAGTACTAGGCTATTGGCCCTAGGGTCTATATAAGCCTAACCAAAAAGGTACCCTGGCTTTTGCCACCCAAGGAAATTTTTTCCTGTGCCCCTGTCAAGCAGAGCCACAGAAGTGATCCCCGGGGTGAATTTCCCATCTCCCATCCAATCATCAAGATTTTTCTTGAGTGCTAAAGAGGAGCTTTGTTTGATATAGATAAGTAGTTTGTTCCAGAGTATGGGAAGTCTGTGGGACAGGAATTTATCCCTCCAGCATGTTCAGTTTATTGTGGTGACAAGGTTTAGGTCCCTAGAGCATGTAGCTCTGAGGGATTGGGATTTCTTTAAGTGGAGCATGTCCAACAGTTCTAGGTTTAACCTGGCTTTGTATGTTGGGCAGAGATCACCTATGAGTAGCGATACGTGACTGAGTAAAGCTAGAGTTTTTTTAGACTGTCTGCATAGGGCATCTGTTTGAGGCCAGTAATCTTCTTTGTGAGGTGTTTCTGCGGCCTTTCCACTTGTTGATGTCTTGTGAAGTACATAAAAGGCACGCTGTATTCTGTAATGGGTCTGAGTGAGTAGTAAAAGGGAACAATGACCTCTTTTCCTGGATGAGAATCCTTTTGTGATGAGGTGTGCCACGTAGGATTTCCTGACCACTGTGGCAATGTAATTATCAAAGGAGAGTGTACTGTCCACCTATGCCCCAAGGTCTCGTCACATTTTCGGTGTTTTAGACTACCGCCTATGTGGTAGTTCATGGGTACAGAGTTTTTACCAAAAAGGCTGACCATGCACTTTTTGCCATTGAGCTTAAGGCCATAGCTTTAACACCAGGCATCTCTGTGAGGCTCTCTTGTAGGATGTCCACATCATTAGGAGTTTCATTTATGGCTCCTAGTTTGCAGTAATCTGTGGACTTCGTAAGCCAATGATCTTATGCGTTAGGCTGTACTTCAGAGAAGTAGATATCAAACAGGAGAGGACCCAGGACTGAACCCTGTGGTACTCTTGTCACTGGTATGAAGTCGGATTTGGAGTCTACTACTTTCAGTGTGGGTTCTGTCAGTGAGCCAGTTGACAACCCATCTTGTGACATAGGGATTTATACCTAGTTTAGTGAGTTGATCTATAATTCCAGAGTGGAGATGATGTCGAAAGCCTTGGTGAGATCTAGATAAGCTGTGTGAACCACCTTACCCTCATCTACGGCTTTAGTGACTGCTTCAAAGAAGTCTATCGGGTTTAGGAGACATGGTCTGCCTTTTACAAACCCGAACTGAGTGGGGTCCAGAGTTTGGAGATTACCAATGTCATTGATTATAAGTTCCATGATGATACGTTCCATAGCCTCGCAGACCAGGCTCATCAGGCTAATGGGGTGGTAGTTCCCGGGGACCATGGTGGCTCCCCCTTTGTGGAGTGGGATAACAGTCGCTGTGCACCATTCAGTGGGCACAAAGTCTGCGGTAAGGCTATGATTGAACATGGTACTTGGGTGGGGTGCCAGTTCATTCTGTAGTCCGTGTAGAACACAGCCTGGGATGTTGTCAGGTTCCATGGATGCTGTGCTCTTCGCTTTGGAGAGTGTGGTTTTTACTTGTGCAGGCATGATTGCAGGAACTTTGTATTCTTCAGGTATAAAGATGGGCCCCTTTTAGGGGGTGAGAGTGGGGTTAAGTTAACACTGAACCTATCTGCCAGGATGTTGGCAATATCAGTTGGTTCTGTATATTTAGTGCCATTGTGCTGTAACTCGTAACAGGTCCGAGTGTTGCCATTGAGATTTGACATAGCTATAGAATGCTTTTTGGCTGTCTTTAGAATCAGTGGCGGTTTTGTTTTCGTAACTAGCTTTGGAGGATTTTATGAGGGATCTCAGCTTCTTACAGAGGCTGACCAGGGAGTTCCTCCAATCATGGGATTTACTCTTTGCAAGAGTTTCTTTGTTCTGTTGTAGAGTTTATGGCAGGGGACCACGACATTGGCTTTTTTTTTGTATATATATATATATATATATATATATATGTATGTATATATATATATATATATATATATATATATATATATATATATATATATATATATATATCTATATATATATATATATATATATATATATATATATATATATATATATATAGATATATAGAGGATAGCATCTTGGTTCTGTTAGGGATTGCACAATCCAGGGACTCTTGTAGGATTCAGCAGTCGTACCTCTACTGTCCATCTGCATGGGTGTCGTGAAGTTTGCCACTTCTGTCTTAAGAAGTTGGCTTTGGAGAAAATTATTTGCGGTGGTTTCTCTAATGGGGGTGGGGGCAAGATGTGGATGTCTAGGGTGATTAGCTTGTGGTCGGATCTAAGCAATGAGGAATTATCTCTTGTGTGGAACACCAGTTGACCATGTTGGTAATTACAAGGTCTAGGATATTGTTGCTCCTCGTGGGGGTGTGGTTAAGTTGATCCAAGGCGTTGGAATCTATGAATTCCAGAAAATGTTGAGCAAGAGAGTTGGTACATGATTAGTTATCCAAAAACACTTCTGTGCGCCGTAGAAAAAGATTTAAGCAAAGCTTTCGGGTTAACCCCCCTTCATCAGTACATGAGTAGTTATCCCAGTTAACGGTGGGGTAGTTGAAATTGTCCATTAGGGTGTTGGGTTGTACTCTTAATATTTTGCAGTGTATCAAGAAATGAGTAGTGGTAATCCTGGGCATGGTGGGGGATCTGTAGCAAGCTACAATTTATTGCATTTTTGCCCAGAGTTAGTTGCACTTTGATAATCTCAAATGAATTATGCTGAGCAACTAGCCTGGAGGTGTGGATATCTTTAATGAAATGGACATGCCTCCGCCTTTAGTGTTTCGGTCCAGGTTAGATGGACGAAAGGTGTGGTATGAATTACAGCGTGGTAATGCAGGGGTGCTCTCTGGAGCCTTGAATCAAGTCTCTGTCACTACACATGTCGATGTTCTCCATTTTAAGGATTGTCTCGAGAGATTGCATTTTGAGGTTGACTTCTAGCGTTGAGTAGCATTACCCTCAGATTTTGCTTGCTTGTACGGTGGTGAATTTGTCATTTGAACCTTGATTAAAAATGCCACTATAGGGGTGGCAAGAGCCTTGGTCAGTATCCATAATCCCAAGGGTGACAGGTGCAGGCCATCTCTGGCAAAGCATCCTGGTCGGTCTGTCATGTCATCCCAGGCAGACAGATACTGGACCTCTTAGAATGACAGTAAACAGGTGAGTTTCAAACCGTGCACCTGTAGCACAGAATGCTGTGTGACAAGTCAGAGCCTTAACACTTTATGGTAAATATCTGTTGGCTCAGTATAGGAGGTGCCATTGTGCAATAACTCAGAGTAAATCCGGGTACTACCTTTGAGATTTTTGGTATAGCTATAGAAGGTTTTGTGGTTGTTATTGGTGTCGGCCACAGTTTTGCCTTCATAACTGGCTTTAGAGGATTGATAAGGGATCTCAGCTTTTTGTTGAAATTGATAAGGGAGGTTTTCCAGTGTTGACTTCATTTTTTTTTTTTCTGCAACAGTTTCTTTCTTCTGTTGTAGAGTTTATTGATGGCTGAGGACCACCAGATTGGCTTCATTTTTTTGGAGGAGGAGAGTGTTTTTGTTTTATTTGGTATGGCAAGGGCCATGCATTTGTGTACATGCTAGTACAGTGCATTGGTGTACGATTCAGCAGTCAGTTATAAGTTAGCCACCCCTGCTTTTAGGAGCTCAAAGTTGGCTTTAGAGAAGTTTCTCAGGGTGCTAACCTTAACGGGGGTTGTAGGTGAGATGGAGATTTCCATGGTGATCTGTTTGTGGTCAGATTTAACAAGGGAGGATCTGACTACAGGTGTGGAGCAGTGGTCTCCCATGTTGGTGATCACCAGGTCAAGGGTGTTTCTTCCTCTAGTGGGGGTCAGAATGAGCTGGTCCAGGGCTTTGGAGTTGATAAATTCCAGAAAGCATTGTGCCTGTACATTGCTACTTGAATAGTTTTCTCAGTTGATGAAAAGGTAGTTTGAAGTTGCCCAGTATGAGAGTATTGGGTTGGACCTTGATAGATTCCAGGGTGCTTAGGAAGTTGGCGTGCGAGTCTAGGGACATGTTTGGGGTTCTGTAGCAGGCTATGACTTCTATCACCATCTTACCCATTGTTAGTTGTACCTGTAGTATCTCTTAAGCATTATGCTGGGCTTTCAGTCTAGAGGTGTGCATTTCCTTTAAGAATATGGAGTCACCACCACCTTTGTAGCTTTTGGATGCATTCTGGGGCCGAAAAGTATGGAATGAGTTGTAGCCTGAGAGCACAGTGGTGCTTGCTGCCTCTTTAAACCAGGTCTCCATTACAGCACAGATGTCAACATTCTCCAATTTGAGGAGAGTTTTGAGTGAGTGCATCTTGAGATTTAGACGTCTAGGACTGGGCAGCATGACCTTCAGATTGTATTTGTTTGTAGCTGTTAAAGTGGAATTTTGGTCTTTGGAACACTGCCTAAAAACGGCAGTATAGAGGTAGCAAGAGCCTTAACCAGTGCCCGGAATCCCTGGGGTGACGGGTGCAGGCTGTCTCTGGCAAATAGAGGTCTGTCGATCATGTCGTCCCAGGCAGACAGATACTGGATCCCTTTAGAATCGCACCAGAAACTTAGCCAATTGAAGTCTATCTCTTTCTGCTTGTACTGTGGTATCATTCTGGTTGACTGTAGAATACTGCTCAGGGCTAGGGTCATAGTGCTTGGGCCACATAATCAGGGTGTTCCATCACATCTTTATTCATGTAGTACAGGGAGGTGCATGTCAGGTCATTCACACACACATGGACAGTGACTGAGTCATTTATATTTGTTGTGGAGTGACCTGAGTGCATGTGTTGTGGCGGATCCTGGCGCCTGATGGACAACTGACTTATCACTTTCTCCTTGTTCAGCCTAGTGAGTGAGACATCAGTGCCTCACAATTGAGTTTCCTGTGATTAGTACATTGGGCTAAGTGTTTTCCCCTAAGGGCTTGGGTTGAGGGGCACACTTGGAGTGAGCTGTGTGTTCTGGGGTTGGTGTTAAGTTGTGGTGGTAGTGTATTTCTGTCTCGGGGGGGGGGGGCACAGTCTCTGGGTAAATTTTTGAGAGCCTCTGTAAAGGTAGGTGGATGGCTTGTGTTTCTGTGTGTGGGTTGTGATGGTTGGTGTTTTGGAGGGCTTTGTGTTCTATGTAGTGAGTTGCAGGTGTTGACCTTCTCCTCTGACCAGCTAGTCTGGTCTTGGTTGGAGCGTGCACTGCTTCCATTTTGCTGCATCTCTCTGGTGTGAGTGTTGGGAGGTAAGATGAGAGGGTTGTCTATATATTAGACAGTTGCCACACTATCTCAGAATGTCCAAGTGCACCAGGTTAGCAGGAGAAAGCACAGGAGATTGCCCTACAATCGTACCAGGAGGAGTGGTCGTAACTAATAAGTACTGGTGCTGATAGCATCTAAGTGTGCTACAATAAATGCTACAAAAGCTTGTTAAAGTGCTAACAAATTATGCTAATTGAAATGCAAGAAGTAAAACAACAAGCTCGTTCTAAGGGGAAAATTGAAGAGCAAACTTTCTGGCACCGGTAGTAGTTTACCTCAGCTGAGCACCGCTGCATGGCACGCAAACACGGGCTTTTAATCCAGAAAGTTGAAAGGAATGGGAAGAATTGCCCAGACTGCCAATAAACTACTATTTCTGGACCAGAAACCACTCCTCTTGTGGTAGATAGGCTCCCCTAGTGCTTACCACTCCCACTGATGAGCTAGAAGGCTTCCCTCCAACACAAAGGTCTGGGGGGCTCAAACTTACAAAACAGTCCTGGATACAGAAAACCTGTATCTGGACTACACTAGTTACAGGAAACCAGCTTAGAACTTTTTTTTTTTTTTTGTGCAAAAGGCAGTTAAAACAGTAGCAAAAACACTTTAAATGCAGCATAAGCTAGCACTCTTAAGTGTATAGCAATATTAAGGCAAATACAGTTTAAGCAAATGCAGATAAATTTAAAACGACAAAGGCACCAAGTGCAGAATAAGGGCACTTGACCACTTAAAAGCACTCAGAACAGTAAATTAAGGTAGAAGACCATTAAGTAAGAGCAGCTCAAGAAAGTATAAATAGAAGTCTCAAGTCCTAAATATCACCCCTTGGTTCAGGTGCCTTCCAAGATGAGAAGGAAATATCCTACTCTCTTTTTTTTTCTCCTTCAGTGCTGGCACCTTCTGTGGGCGCTTGGTCTAAGAAACATTCTTTGTAAATTAACCAAGTGTTAAGGGGGGGGGGGCATTAAGGCCAAAGGTACATATTCAGGTCTCCCAATGTTTGCTGTTCATGTATTGGGGGGGGGTACTGCTACTTGTACAATTTTGCTGAGCCCTTAATCTGCAGCTCTGGCAAGTTTCATATTTCCCTCATGGGGTCCATTACTGCTCTGTCCTTAGCAGGTTTACCTGTGTGGCCCACTGTACTTGCCTTTGCTGTATGGTCCCCATGTGACAGTGTTTGCCTGCCCAGTGTTGGATGTAGCATAAGCTACCCAGACACTGTTTATTTCAGGACTTCTAACATTGACTGCTGTGACAATCTGGTTGGAGGGGCAGTGCAGGCATTTTTGTGGTGCTTTGGAAATTAATTATGGATATTAGACTTATCAGACAGCTTGCATCTTGATGACTGTTCCTGTTCTGTGAAAGTCTGTCAAGAGAACCCAAGAAAGGGCGCAAAGATGAGGGTACTGTGTTCTTCCTGTCACGAGAGATGGGGACAGTAGTGTTCCTGTCCTCTCCTATGGAAGACCCGAATTTTCAGTAAGAATTTGTAAACTAGTGGAAAGCTCTGTGAAGGCTAATTGCCCTTTTATCTCCACAGAGATTGCTGTCCAGCTCCCTGGGTATTCACAGGGTTAGCGATGCGGTGAATATCCTGTGGAATAACCAGATGTTGGTTGTGTCTCAGAAAAACAAGTAGTCTCCATCCCTCCATAAGATTGTACCATTCAGTGGAGATCCATAAGCTGAATGATTGACTTACTGTAACCACTGTGATGAATCTTACATAATCGGTCTGTCTCCTATTCTCCCAAAAAGGATTAGTGTTCTGGAGAAGCTGAGAAAGTGGACTTCCTCATCCTTACAGTTGTGCAAAGATTGTAAATTACTTTATAGTAACCTTTATTATGTTGTGTAAGGTGCACAGATAACTGTGTGTTGGTATGATGCAGCATAATTTTGAGCAGTTATTCTTGTCTGTGCCTTAACCAGCTTTACTGAAGACAATAAAGCAGCATTTATGAATGTGCCTTTGCTGTATGGCTTGAAAATTGACCACTATTTCCAGGTCATTGGAGAAGGGGCAATACCATTTAGTGACAGTTTCCCCCAGAACTCTCCTTTTAGGCCAGAAACTGCCAAAATAGTAATAGCAGCCCATAACAGAGAACTGGATCTGATCACGTCATGAGACTGACCAGCAGCAGCATCACTGGTTCATTGGTTGAGAGCCACAGTTGTCAAGTGATTGTTGTGGGTAATGCCACTGCTGACTCTCACTCTGCCCATCCCTTAGGAAGGAGCTGAGGAGGAAGGTTTTTTCCTATGCTTTTCCCAATGGCAAAGTTTCCAGTGACTGGTGAGTTAGACTTTGTGTAGATGCCACATTCATTCATGTCTAGACCAAAATTCACACCTTTGCTAGGCATGCTGCTACATCAGAAGGTACGGAAAGAAATGCAGCTGCTGTTTGTGAAAAAGAGACGTTCAGCAGGTCCTAGCATGCCAGCAGAGACTACTTTAATTTTTGTACCAAAATAGACTTGTAATCTCAGACCTGTTCATCCCCAAGTTGTTGTTTTGTGTGGTCTTGCTGCAGTTCGTTTTTATATCGGTCTCTATTAAGAGTCTAGATGTGCTGTTTTTGAATTTTGGGTCTTGGTCTTCAAAGATGGCCAAAAGGTTGTGGAAGTTCCTCCTGCATTAGAATATGGGCCAGGCACTTTGCCTGTTCCAGGACCTGACCTTTGGTCTCACCTTGGCCCTCTGGGTGTTTCTCTGATGCATGACAGTAATTGCTTCCTATTTCTGCAAGCAGGCCATTGCTGTCCCCACCCCACTCCCCTTAAGTACTTGAAGCAATCAGTGTTGCATAGTGTGTGCAGTCTTAGCTGGCATAGGGATCTTCTGCTTAGATATTTTCCTTTCTTGGGATTGTTCAGTTTGAAGTCTCTGTTCCACTTCCCATGGGCAGTATTCATAGAAACTGTTATGTACTTGCTCCTTCCAAGATTTCCTTGTCTTGGAAAGGATGCAACATGTATTGGACTGTTTTAGCCCTGGTTTCATAGTTGCTGGCAGACCCTTGCCTGCAAAAATTAGGGTGTATGGTCAGTATGGATAACTTTTGTCAGGTTCTGCACAAGTCTTGCAGTTGTTGCTCGCTGAGGTCCTGTCACTTGCAAAAGTCAGTCCGAGTTTCCAGCATGTTTCTTCAGTACCTGGTGCCATGCATCCTTTTTTAGGGCACCCTCCCCCCCCCCCTTTGTTGTCCATACACCTTAGAACATGGTCACTGGATGATACTCTCCTAGGATGGATGGTATTTCAAAAGGCAGTTCAGTGGATGCTGTGCTTCCAGAAGTCCTCTTTAAACCAGTGCTGTGGAGATGAGTGGTCCTGCTAACTAATTCAAGAGCACCAGAATGTGTTTCTTCTTTGAATTCTAACTCTTTATTCCTACTTTATGGGTGTAGGCTGGTGCTTCCTCATACAATTCTGAATGAGGCTCTACCAGCTGTGTCAGGGAAGCAGCAAGATTCTGTAAATGGGCTTATTTCACTCATACCCCCGTCCCCCAGCAGCTGCTCAGATTCCCTTTATAGCTATCCCTTCCTTGAAGTCCAACTCTGCTATTGTCTAAGCCCTGTATGTCTTCACTTAATTTATCTTTTGCTAAGAATCCTTTCTTAGGCTTTTTGTCCTTAGCCCCCCCCCCCCACTGCATCTCTGAATGCAGTGTTTCTACCTTAATCCTCCACCCAGTGTATGCAGCAGGGATGCATTGGTCCATGACTGGACATATTCTCTGATCATATGTGGAGGACCACCTTTCAAAAGACCAGTGTGTTAGCTTGCTCTGTATTTACTCACATATATGGGTTCTATTATGGTGGAGGTTTCTAGTGGGGACTTCTCCCAGGCTGCCTCTAGGGAGGAATATTTTGTAGGTTCATAGGATGTTGCTAGGTTATTGACCCAGTGGTCTTTACAAGTCTAGCCATTAAATCTCTCTAATACTAGATGAGAGATCATTTATGCCCAAGCTTTTTCTAGCAAGGGCCACCCTTGTCCAGGAGAGAAACCAGGGCAGTCCCTGGCAAAAATTTACAGTTTATCATCTAGTTGTCTAGGTTGTGCTTAAACAGGGTCATGGAGGTTCTCTTCTTGATATAGATTGGAAGGCTATTCCAGAGGAGTGGCAAGGTCAGATGTGTCCAACTGTCCAGCAGGTCCTGTTTGTCAATGTTAGATTGAGGTCCCTGGGACAGTTGATTCAAGTCCCATTTGACTTACAAATGTGCAGCATTTCCATTAGATTTGAGTCTGAGAGAGCACCGTAAACCCGATATTGGTCATCTCTACGTAGTCTGCATGCTACTGAATACAGTGACAGTGACTTCAGTTTTTCTATGCAAGACATGCTGGAGACTTTTTTTCCAAAGAAACTGGTAAAGCACTAAAAGCGAAAAGCCACCAACCGGAATCAAGTGGAAAATTTATTACAACGAAACGTACTTCGAACACGCAAACTTTAAAAACAAAAATAACCAAATGTGTATGTAAGCGCTTTCGTTTAAATAATTTTAAACTTCATCAGACAATCCGTTAAAATACATAGCTTCCTTTTCTAACTTTTTTTCTTCACTTCAAAAAAAAAAGCTCCACATGACTCCTAAAACACACGCATGCTTAATTCTACTATTTTGACTGTTTGAAAAAAAATCCAACTTTCCCCCGTGTTAATGCTACTACAAAATGGAATTTTATGTGAATATCTAAATTTATATTAGTTAGAAAATATATGTATAGAGCGAAACTATGTATATTATGTTCAGTTATGAAATATTAAATAGAAATGATTATAATCAGTAATATTATTCTTAAAAATTAATATACAGAAATTATTTATTTGGAATGGTATCAGCCTTTCTGGAATTAGAAAAATCAATTTAAATTACCAAAATCAATCTAATAAATACTTATATAATATTTTGACTATTCAAAATTTATTTGTTATAAAAAAAAAATAAATTTAAAACCATTAAAATATATGAAACGTATTTTAAAATTCCTTAAATTTGTATTCATAAGAGTCAATTTAATGTCTTAACATATTTATTGTTATTAATATAAAATATCTCGAATTAATCAAAATACACCATTTAATCTTTAATTTTCTTTCTGTTTAATGCCATTAATTTTAATATTGTCTGACATTAACATGGGGGAAAGTTAGTGTGTTTTATGAGTCGTGGAGGTTTTTGAAGTGAAGAAAAGTTATAAAAGGAAGTGATGTATTTTAATGGATTGTCTGAAGTTTAAAATTAAACGAAAGCGCTTGCATATACATTTGGTTATTTTTGGTTTTTAAAGCTTGTGTGTTCGAAGTACGTTTCGTTGTAATAAATTTTCCACTTGATTCCATGCTGGAGACTGTTTTCTTGGTTAGACATCTCTGAGGTCTTTCTTGGTTAGACATCTCTGAGGTCTTTCAAGTTGCTGTAGATGTCTGGTATGGTACGTACCAAAGGGATAATTTATATTCAATAATAGGCCTGACGAGGGATGAGTACAGGGAGTTGTGACTTCATTCGTTTTGTGGCGATGCCTTTCCTAATCAGGTGAGCAATATAGAATGTCTTCTTACCACAGTAGACACATGGTGGTCAAAGTTGAAGTCGCAGTCAACTTGTTTTCCCAGGTCTCACTATTGAATTGGTACTTAGGGTATTATTGTTTGTTTTTTATCAATGGGGGATATTGTTTTTATTTATTTTTATTTTACATTTGTTGACCGGGATTGTCTGAGCTGAAAAGCCCTTTTTCAGTGGAGGCCCGGGGAGAAAAGCTCCTACACAACTTTCATTATAAATTGGCATTAAACAGCAATGTTATAGGATTATTACAAGGCATTAAGTAGCAATACAATGTTGTACAGTGTCTATAATCAGGAGTATAGCATAACTATTTCAAGATGTATAAAAATAAATGTCATTAAGATGAGTATAGTTTTTGGGGTAAGTGGTTGCAAAAACCCAGTTTTATCATAATGTAGTTGCATGAAGGCAAGATAATTACAGTAGAATGTTTCTCTGAGGCAATTTGCTTAATAGATTTTAGAAGACCGTAGAAAGATTAGTCAAGGAAGATTAGAGAGAGAGCTAGTGATGAGTTAAGGGCAGAAAGTAGATTAAGGTATGAGAAGATGGGGGGTGTTAAGAAGAGTGCAGTGGCCGGACCAGTGACTTTTAAAGTGCTCTTTGGTGGCTGTCTTAAATTGTTTAGGATGTGTACGGGTCCTGATTTCTAGTTTGACCATATTCCAGGCAATAGTGGGGTGATATCTGTACATGTTGCATCCAAATTTAGACTTGGGTTTGTAGATTTGTAGTAGGTCTTGGTTAGAGCTTCGGCGAGGTCTGGAGGGGAGAATAATGGGAGAGAAGAGTGGATAGTGCTGGGCAGTAGGAAGGCTGGTATAGGATAGAATGGATGGTTTGGAGCTGAGAGAAGAAGCTGGTGGGGTAATTCAAGCCAGTTTAGGTGTTTTAGAGAGAGTGATGAGATTTGTAGGTTTGTTGGGCAGCAAATCTAGCTACCTTGTAGGTAGATTCGAGTTTGGTCACGAGTGCTGAGTTAAGATTTGTGAGAATTTGAGAACTGTACATTAGACTGGGTAGAAGGTAGGTAAGAGAGAGAGTAATCTTGGCTTTATAGGTAAGGAATTTCTTGTTACGGTGAAGGAGCCCTAGTTTTGAATGAGTCTTTTTGATAGTTAACGTGAAAGTCAAATTTAAGCTGGATCATCAGTGGTTAGTACTGGATTCTACCTGAATGGGAGTGTTAAGGGACTGTATGAAGGAGGGTTTAATATTGCTGAACTTTTTAGGTAGGAAGAGTAATGGCTGTGTTTTTTTAGGGTTAAGGATGAGCTGGTTATTAGGGAGCCATGTTTCAACTAAGTTTAAAGATGCCAGAGTAGCTGAGCAGAGCTTAGAGAGAGAGAAAGAGTTTGCTGGTGCTGTGTTTGGGTCTGAAGCCATGTTGAGTGGGTGTAAGCAGATTTTCCTGTATTAGATACTGCATAACCTGTTTATGAATACTTTTCCTAGTACTTTTAGAGAGAGGGGAGAGGATAGCAATAAGTCTAAAGTTGAAGATGTCGGAGGCGTTGCCTCCTTTGTGTATAGGTAGAGTGTAACATTGTTTCCAGATGGAAGGGACTTGAGATTCAGAGAGAGTGATTAATTTAGTTTAGATACAGGGAGAGCAAGAGAGTCAGCTGCTAGTAGAAGAAAAGTGTAAGGAATATTGTCAGCTGATGCTGAACATGTTTTTAATTTAGAGAGTAGATGTAGCTAGTAGGTATAGGTATGAGGGAGAAGGTATTTGAGGAGATAGTATTAGGAGTAGCTTCAGAAAAGTTGGCGATGTTAGGAGTTTGGGTTCAGTAGCTTGGATATTGAATTGATAAGAGGTATTGAAGATAGTGGCAGTTTCTTCAAATGTCTTGTCTGGGCATGGAGTGGGGGAGCTAAGATTACTGGACTGTAATATTTGGTTGGAGTTCCACAATGTTTTAGGATTTAAAAATCCTTTTTTTTTTTTTTTTTTTTTAAGGAGTAAAGGGAATGATTGCTTTTAGTTTAAGACCATGGCTTTGGCAATGGTGCCAATCATTGGTCTGTGTAGGCCCCTTTTGAAGTATGCTGACATTGCTAAGGGATTCAGTATCCCCTAATCTGCAGTCATCTGCAAACTTGGTTAGCCACAGTCCCTCTCTTTTAGCTTGGACATTTGCCAAACAAGAGGGGGGCCAAGCACTGACCCTTGTGGGGCCCCAATGGTGACAGGTCTGCTGGTAGAGGTGAAGTCTCCCACTTTGAGTGTTGTCGATCTGTGAGCCAGTTTGTAACCCACCTGACAACATAAAGTTGAAATCGACTGGGTTAGTTTGTCGATTATGCCCGAAATCTGGGATAGTGTCAAAGGCCTTAGCCACGTCAGGATAGGCTATGTGTATGGCTTTGCCCTCGTCAATGGCTCTGGTCACATTCTCAAAGTCCTCCAGGTTTAGCAGACATGACCTGCCCTTGACAAAAACGAATTGGGACAGATCCAGGATTTAGAGGTCCTCTGTCCTTATTTGAGGTCCATGATGATTTGTTCCATTGCTTTACAGGTGAGGCTGGTTAAACTTATGGGTCTGTAGTTACCTGGGTCTGTTGCAGAGCCGACCTTGTGGTGGGGGTTACCAGTCGCCGTTTTCCATTTAGTGGGGACAAAGCCAGTGGTTGAATAGAATGCTTAGTAGAGGAGCTAGCTCTTGTTTTTAGAACATTGAGAACCAGCCCAGAATGCCATATGGTCCCATGGAGCCTGTGTTCTAAGCCTTTGAGAGAGCATTATTTACTTGCTCTTTGAAGAAGCAGGGTGGAGAAGATGATAAAGACATTTTGTGGTATGCTTGGGGGGGATAGGGGGTGAAATTTTCACCAAAACTGTCTGTTAGCACATTTGCAGTTTCCACAGAGTCAGTGTGTGTGATACCATCTGCAATTAGTTCAGCACACATCGGAGTCCTACCGTCTTGGTTGCAGACGTAGCTGAAGAAAGCCTTATGGGTTATCTTATGCTTGCTCATAGAAGATTTTACAAGTTGTCTTATTTGCTTGTTTAGGCTGAGGAGGGTGCTGTTAAAGGCATTACGGGGGAGGCAAGTGCCTTGGCCAACATCTGAAAGCCTAAAGGTGCCAGCAGTAGACTGTCTCTGGCAAAGCAGAGTGGTCTGTCCATGTTGTCCCAGGCTGGCAGGAACTGAATTTTCTTAGAATGACATTGGAAACTAAGCCAGTTATTGAAGTCTGTCCTTTTTCTGTTTTATATTGTGGTATCATTCTAGACTAGAGTAAAATGCTGCTCAAGGCTAGAAACATAACCACCTGAGATACACAATCAGAGTTCTATTATGTCTTTATTCATGTCTTTATTCATATATTCCAGTGAGGTACAACTAAAGTCATTCACACCAACATGAACTGTAACAGAGTCATAACGGTACTTGTTGAGAGACCTGAGTGCATATGTGATTTAGTGAATAGTAGCACCAGACAGGCCGCTGACTGTAACCTTCTTGTTAAACCTGGTGAGTGAGGCATTTGTCTCATTTTCGAGTCACCTATTACCAAGACATTTGAAATAGTTGTGCATTGCCTTAAGGGTTTATTTATTTGGTGAGAGACAGGTGCTAGTGTTTTTGTTTGTATTGGGGTGTTGTGTTAAGTGTAGCATGTTTGTGTTTTGGAGGTCTCTGGTATTTAGGTAGGTTTCAGGAGAGTACCTCTGCATGTGAAGGTTAATGGGTTGGGTGCATATTACGAATAGGAGTCATGGTGTGTGGGCTGACAACCCGTTTAGTGTTGCTGCTCTGGACACGAGAGCAGTCATTAAAGATTCTTGGTGTAGGAGCATCTCTCGCAAATTGTACTTGAGTGATTTTAGGAGTAAGAGGTTGTCAGTGTACATGAAGCAGTTGCTACACTGCCTTGACCCATGTCCACCAGGCTGGCAGGAGAAAGAGGGAAACTTGACAGTCCATAATGTGAGATTTGAACCTGGTATCTCAGCAGATAAGGAGAAAAAGATGGGGGATCAGGCTGGGAACTGTTTTAGGGTGACTAACTTGTGGGGGTGTACAGTAGGAGGTCTATAAAAGAGGGGGATCTGTAGAGTCCGATATTGATGAGTTGTTGCGTCTTTCGGCTTTTCCCGGTTAGGGGTCGCCACAGCAGAACTCCGGTCCGCTAATGATTGGTAGTTGATTTTTTCATGCCGAGTTACCATCCCTGATGCACAACCTTCAACGAAGGTACGTCCGTTCACGCATGTCTCCACGCAGAAGATGCTCTAGCTGAGAATCGAACCGGACAGCGTCTTACTGTGAGGCGACACTACCGCAGCATCACCACCGCGGTAGAATCTGATATTGATAAGTAAAATCTCTGTTGGATGGATCGCAGAATGTCTGAGAGCTATTCAAGAACTGCTCTGCTTGCTAGCAGCTGCATCTAAGGGGAAAAAAAACTTCTGTTGGTGCTTCTGCATCTATAACCACCAAGAGTTACTCCTCTGTGCGATGGTGTGCAACACACGAGCAAGAACAAAGCAGATGATACAAAGAAACCAGTGAAATGGCTCGGACCGGAGACCTGCACCAGAGAAATGGCTCTGACCTGAGCCAGTAACCTTCAACTAGACAGGCCTATTGCTTTCTCCTGCCACAAGGGTACAGGAGGGCTTCTCCAAAAAAGGTGTCCTGATTTTTAGTGCCCAGTCCTACAAACAAAACTGAATTCAGCCGTTCTGAATCTAGTCTATGCTATGAGCAACAGAAGTGCAGTGGCACAACAGAGAAAGGCAGGATTTTTTTTTTTAATTAGATAAGCAACAGTGTAAAAAGCCCTTTGTTTTGGAATTAATTCCAACAGAATAAAACGGAAATTAATATTTTCTTAAGTAAAAGCAGCAGATGGTGAGAAATGTCAGTTCAACAAATGTAGTAGTAAAATACAGTACAAAACAGCAGCAAACAGTGCAGTTTTTTTTTTTTTTAACTGTTAACTTGGTCACAGTGTATAAAGAGAAGTGCATAAAAAAAAATACTTCGAGCCCTTTTATGGGTTTACCACCTCAGAAAGACCAGGTAAATACCTACAGCCATTAGACTAATAATTCCAGTCTTCCTAATGTAAAAACCATAGTAAGCATGTCCGGAGTGAAGTGCTACCACAAACATAAATATATCGATACAGCAGTGTACCTTAAACAGCTCATAAGTGTGATTTTATTCAATAAAATTACTTTCATTTGTATAAATGAGCCAGGAGCCACTCAATTGTACAGAATATATAAAGCCACTAAAACAATATAAGCTGTCCACCCAATAAAACTGCATATAGAAATGTCAAGTGTTTCCTCAACCTAGACAGACTAGGCTACCTTCCAGTGCATTAGAAAGAAAATCCTTTGACCTTGATGAGAAAAAGTGCTTCCTTGAGTATAAAAATACACTACTTTATCCAACAGCTAGCTAGATAATTAATTCAGATGACGTAAAGCAGTATAACAGACAATAAGATGCAAAATGCACTTCGACCAACAAACAAGAGGGTGGGTGGGGAAACCCTAGCAGGGAATCGCCTGCAGTCCTATACTTTTTGCAGGCTTGAAATTCTCCAAAGATAGAGGCCCAGAGTTTCACTTTGTGTTTCAGTGTCAGTGAAGGTGCACTTGCACCTTTGTGTTGCAGTGTTGACTGCTGAGCTGTTGCATTTCCACTCGTAAACAGGTGTCAAGTCTGAAGTAACTCACTTTTACAGCAGTATTTCTTTTGGAAGACATTTCAGCGCGTTTTTCAGAGTTTTGTGGCAGTATTTTGGTGTCTTTCAAATAACTGTAGTTTAGACCATGAACAGTGGAAATGTCACGTGTGTTGCAACTTGATGTTGAAAAGGATAATTTCCAAGTCTCTAATGTAGTAACCTTTGAAAATGGTCACCTGCTTGACCCTCTGCTAAACATTTTTTGATTTTCTCTTAATCTAGATCAACCTTTTTAATTGGTAGCAAACTATTGTTTTTAGCCGCAGTGTTTTGATGAATGAAAGTTCAATGAAAGCTGGAAAATGGAGTTAATAGTTTCTGGTTAAGGAGTTGGAAAACTGGGAGAGTGTGCTCTTTAAGTCACTTTATAATTTAAGGGAGAGCTAAGGGCACTGCAGTGGAAATTTTCAGTAAAAGATTAAAGAAAATTGAATAGAGCCACTGTATTTCCTTGATAACTAGATTCATGCTATGTCAATGAGAGATTAAAATATTGGCTGAATGAGACATAATCTAATTTTGATTAGATTACCAGGGAGTGTTTGTGGCAGATTCCATAACTGATTTTTGGGCAAAGATATAATCCGATGTATACATTTGTCATTTGCGAATGCAGTGCTTGCTTAGCTTGTGTACTGCATTTTTAAATGCATAAGGTACCTAGCATTGTGTACATTAAACTTATTTTTACCTCAAATTCTGCCCTGATGTGTGTTTGTGAAGAGAAGGCATTGGAAACTCTAGTGAGCATTAATGCCATTAGATGCCACATATCTCAGAGCAGGTGAGGCATCAGTTTGGACCGACAAAAATGCTCGGTGATACTGCAGTTAGAGTACATATCCAGCAGGTAAATGTGGCAGGCAGTTGCATTTCTTTGTTTTGGAACACCTTTGTCTAGACTTGCAATTGAAGTTATTAATTTGCCTTTGTTTACTGGATAAATGCTGTGGCAGAAAGCAGAATATCTTGAGATATAGAAGGCAGCATATGCAGCGTATTGTTTGCCAAGGAGGCAGTTGAAAGTTGCGAGAGGTATTCATTGCTGAGTGAGCAAGCATGGTCCAACTCAGAAGTTATTCAGTGATGGTTGTGATTAATTCCAGTCAAGTGAGTTATGGCAGAGAGCTTGAAGGAAAAAAATCCATCTTGAAATAGTCATTTTGTCTTTGTATTCTGAGCTATTTTAACAAGTAAAAATAAGTGAGCCAGGGTTTGGCTCTCTTCATGATCAGAAGAAGAGGCTACATGAGAGCTAACAGACTGTGTAGGGGTCATAATCTCTGACACAGTCAGTGAAGCCAGTAAAAGTAATGTAGTACAGTCCTTCACCCAAAGTTATGCTAGTTTTGAGGCATGTGGGCCAGAAGTTTATTTCTGCAAAGTGGTCATCATG
This sequence comes from Protopterus annectens, assembly GCF_019279795.1. NCBI lineage: Eukaryota > Metazoa > Chordata > Ceratodontiformes > Protopteridae > Protopterus > Protopterus annectens. The sequence goes on from NC_056748.1 coordinate 495,676,835, forward strand.
GAGCCTATCATAATGGTTGGCTCCTGTTTCCCTGTGTCCATTCATATCCTTCTTTATATAAAGAGTGGAGGTTATTGCAGATAGAATGGCTAAGTGATGGGCATATTGCACATCCTGTGGAACATGACTTTGTTTTTGCTCGACTTACCTCCTTTATCAATTCTTGGAGCTGCTATAACCTATCACAGTAGTTGTAAATATTCCGTAAAGTATCTGAACTGTATTTTGTTTCCAAGGCTATCAGTTTGTAGTCAAATCTCTGACAACCTCCTGATCCCCCCTCTGCCAAAAAACACATGCCCACTATTTGAGGTGGCAGTTATTTCTGTATATTATATATGTCACAAATTATTTCAAAGAGCTTGCAAGAGGCATGCAAACTACTGATGTTCTGTAGTCCTATCTCACTTTAATTCTTTACATATGGGATTGGAGCTGATCTTCAGCTCCAACTTGATCTATATACAAGCTGGAAGACTTCTGGTTGGCTCGTGGCTAGGTAGGTATCCCATGGTGCACCAGTACAATCCCTAGATCTTGTTTGCCGGGTGTAGTTTGGTTGTGGCTTCTATTTGGCTCTGGCTAAGTGATTGCATTTATTTCCACTTTTACTGCATTTTCTTGTCTGTTTAGTTTAAGATAGTTAAAACTGTTACTGCTTTTAGTAATATTAGCTTAGTTGTTATTGTAGCTGTTAGAGTTGTTAGCTTACTTGTGCCATTTGGTGCAATTTTTGGCCTTTGGCCTTTTCTTAATTTGTTGGCATCCCGTGTACTGGTTTTTCTAGAATGGATTAGCGTAGGTGCCTTTTGCGCACTATTATTCTTTGTGTTGTTTTTGGCAGTTTTCCACTTATTTAGCCTAATTAATTAGCTTGTTGTTAGCATCATTGGATTGCTAATATTGTTAACAGAACTACGTTCTGTTTGTGCTTAAAAAATGTCTGTAAGGGATGGTCACGGTAACTGCGTTTACTGTTTAGGGGCCATCCATTTACAGGAGACCTGTTTATTTTGTCATGCATTTAGTCCTAGGGTATTGCAGGAAAGGAAGAACAAGCTCATCCTAAAAGGTCTTCTTAAACCTTCCTTCGAGGAAGATTTGTGTAGTTCCTCATCATCCTCTAAATCTACCAAGGGAAAGTCAAAAATCTTCCAATAGGTCCTCCCCGGCACTGGCTGGTGTCTCAGAGCCACCTCTTAAAGTTTAAAAAACTGTCATCTGCTCCACAGACCTTGGAGCCGACTGAGAGCAGTATTGTTGCAGGGTCGGTTCCAAGTATTTCGGAGCTGACCGCCGAGACTGTTTGTTTCTCAGTGCCGGTCTATGGACCCTCTACCAGCCTCCTTGTTGTTGAAGTCTCCTGTACCTCCCAGATCTCTATCTCCTACAATGTCATCCAGGTCTTCCAGGAGTTATCTGAAGAAGATGTGGAGAGGGTAATGCCGAGATTAAGTCATCTGCTTTGCCTAAATTGTTGTAGACTCTGACCCAGTCAGCTCCAGAGCCACTCGAGCCCGATCAACCGTCTGTGTTCATTCCTCCTCCGAGCCATGCTGGTCTGTCGTAACCGGAGTGCTTGGTACCACCGGTGGAACCTTCGACTCGAGCTCCCCTTGTGGCTGTTTCAGAGCAGAGTTCTGCTCTTGACACTTTCGGTGCCGTCCATAGTGTCCAAGGGCCAAAGCTTTCCAGTCTGCCCCAACAGGGATGCTTGGAACCGAACTTCAGTTCAGAGTCTTCCTTTTGGTGTGCCAGCTAGGGTGAGTTCGGACCCTGCATCTGTTTCGGAGCCGATGGCTCTGGCGCCGATGGCATCCTCTGTCTCCTCAAAGCTGGAGAGGTCGGTGTTCGAGAAGTGTGCTGTCCCGATTGTCAGCTCCTACCAGAGGTACCGGCACTCTTTCCCCTATAGCACCTACTTCTGTCTCAGCCCCTACTCCCTCCAGTGACAGCAGAGACCCCCCAGCCTCAGGAGTCACCAGCTGGTGGCCCCCACTCTTAGAGACCTGCCCGGAATGTCCTGAGGTGCCCCCACGGAAGAGGACTTGTAAGAGGAAGCATGTCGACTCCCAGGATGAGTCTTTGACATCTGACTCTGACCTCTGAGTCGGAAGGGTTCCCTCAAGTTGTCCTCTGTCTCCTTCGTAGGCATTCTGGAGATCTTAAACAGAGGTATTGCTGGCCCACTGTCACCCCTTCTGATGAGGAGTCGGTGAAACTGAAGGCTTTCGGGTCTCAACCTTCTGCCTCTTTGGTGTCTCCACCCTTCGAACTGATGGATTTAGTTAGTCAAAAGGTGTGGGTAACTCCTGATGCCGTGAAGCCAGTCCCCAGGAGACCAAACAAGTTCCTTTCTGCTCCTCCAGGAAAATACTTTTTTATCTAAAGGTGTGCCTGTTGATGCCATGGTGGTGGCGGCGGCCACTATAAGAAGGAGCTAGCTGAGATGAGACCTACTTCTGTTCATCTGCCGAAATAAGGAGTCTCGAACGATGGACAGATACGGGAAGCGTATCTTTTCTTCAGCAGCATTTACCCTTTGATTGCTGAATTACCTTACTTTACGAGGCATCAGAGAGATCTCAGAGTTAGACTCTTTACAAGGTACATGTACTGAGGGAGTCCCTGACAAGGTTTCTGCCCAGTTGTCCACCTTTATTTTATCTCTATTGTTAACTCTTCCATGCGGCTTATTTCTTACGTGGCCGATGGAGCTAGTAGAGCAGCGGGTTCAGGAATTTCCCTGAGGCGTCATTCCTAGATGCGTTTGTGTAACTTTGCAGAACCATTTAAGTCTACCTTGGATCCAAATAAAGAGGAACCGAAGGGAGCGTTGATAAAGGACACACACTCACCCAGTGCGAGCAAGAAGGAAAATCACACACTGCTGTGGGGAGTACGGTTTACTGTTTCCTCCAGACCATACCCTAAGGGTCAGAGGGGCGGTAAGATGTGGTTCAAGAAGTCCCAGATGTTTTTCCAGGAGGCACAAGGTGACTCCTCCTTCAGAGAAATGGTAGACGTCGCCGTAGAGGCAGGGGTGGTTTGCAAAACCAGGGAGGTCGCAATTTCTTTCGGGGCCGGCCTTACCAGTGCTCCTGATGTGGGGCCCGACTGTGCTTCTCTGGGGCTGGTCGGGGGTTGCATTGCTTTGTATCCAGAAGCCTGGCTAAGTACCACTCGAGACAAGTGGGTACAAAAAATTATTACCAGGTTATGTCATACCCTTTTGCTCTTCCACCTTTTGTTCCCAAGAATATCCCAGATGTTCCACCCAGTCGCAGGGATCAGGCAACTGTGGAGGTCAAGTTGTTGTCAAAGAGAGTCATCCAAACCGTCCCAGCAGACCAAATAGGATCCAGAACTTGCTCCAGATTCTTTTTAGTGCCAAAACGTACAGGGGACTGGAGGCCCATTCTGGACCTCAGCAGATTGAACGAATCCGTAAAGGACAAGTTCTGGATGGTAACACTGTAGTCTATACTCCTGTTAGGGAAAGACAATTGGATGTGCTCAGTAGCTCTCCAAGACTCCTACTTCCACATAAAAATGGACAGGGTGTCAAGGAGTCCTCTACGCTTCCGGCTGGGAGACGGTCACTACCAGTTCCGTGCTCTTCCCTTTGGTCTCACCACAGCCCCCAGGGTGTTCACCAAATGTATGGCAGTAGTGACGGCTCACCTGAGACGTCTAGGATTCCAAATGTTTCTGTATTTGGATGACTGGCTCCTGACCGCTCCCACCAGGCATCTACTCCTTCAGAGCAGGGACGCTACTATTCAGCTTTGTGCCCAGCTGGGAATTCTCTAAATTGGGAAGAATCTGCCTTATTGCCCTCTCAATCTGATTTTTATAGGTGCAGAGATGGACACAGTAAACATGGTGGCTCGTCTTCCTGCCGAAAGGGCACAAAACCGGTTTCTTCAAATTCAGCAGCATCTCCCCTTACGAAGGGTCAAAGCCAAGATTATTCTGCAGCTCCTTGGGACCATGGCTTCCACCATACTGTTAGTGCCACTAGCCAGGTTACACATGAGAATTCTTCAGTGGCTTCTGTCGTCCCAGTGGTCCTTTCAACACCTTCCATTATCCCATCACATTCTTTTGACAGAATCTTGCAAGACTAACCTCCTTTGGTGGACATTACCCAATCAACTGACCATGGGCACTTCATTTGTTCCTCGCCAACCCGTTCCCACTGATCACGGATGCCTCACGGGGGGGGGGGGCATTATCTAGGCAGGACTGTCCAAGGCACATGGCAAGATCACAAGGCTCACCTGCGTATCAGTGTTTGAGATGAGGGCGGTGCTCCTGACATTGCAAGCACTTCACGACCATCTTCTCCCTCTGGGGACTATTGCAATACAGTCAGACATGTCAGTAGTATGGTATATCAACAAACAGGGCAGAACCAGATCTTGCCCACTCTGTCGAGAGGCCATGCAAGTTTGGAAATGGGCGATATCTTCCCACTTTTTTGTGGTGGCAACGCACATTCCAGGGACGACCAACGTGATAGTCGACAAGCTCAGCCAGGCTATCCTGAAGCCTCACGAGTGGTCTCTGAAATAGGAAACAGCGGAACAGTTTTTCCGTAGGTGGGGACAGCCTTGCTGCCATCTCTTTGCCATCCCAATCAATGCCAACTGCAGCAGCTACTTTTCCCAATCCCCCCCTCCGGGGGGGGGGGGTGTCACCCAGAGACGCACGTGTTCACAATTGTCCCCTGGGTCTCCTGTATGCTTTTCCTCCCTTTCCTCTCAGTCCCAAGATTATTCAGAATGTGAAACGACTGGGATGCAAACTGATCCTCATTGCTGCTTACTGGCCTCTTTAGGTTTGGTTCCCCTTCCTCGGGCCTCTTCTCCTGGACGATCCTTGGATTCTGGACCCAGTTCCAGACCTGTTGACTCGCATGTCAGGTTCACTTCACCCCTTCTTACACACCCTCAGTTTGACAGTGTGGCTGCTCCAGTTCCATTCGTAGTCAGGCTTCACGATTTCTCACCTTCTGTGACTCCTATCCTTGCGTCTTCTCGTAAACCTTACATTAGGAGACTATATTCCAGTAAATGGAAAAGATTCTCTAGGTGGAGAAAATGGATGTTGACCCCCCTACAGTGCCTCCATTCCAGTGGTTTTGGAATTTCTTTCTGAACTTTTTCACCAAGGATCTGCGGCTGCCACTGCCAAAGTTCAATTGGCAGCGATTTCAAATTTTCATCTAGGTGTTCCAGATTCTAACTTTGTGTCATAAACTATGCAAAAACCTTCCTTAAAGGTGCCACTTTAAGACCCACCTGTTCAAGAACCTGTGGCCTCATTTGAATTAAATTTTGTGTTATCTAAATTAACGTCTCTGCCCTTTGAGATTTCTCATTCATCCTTTTTTGAAATTTTTGTCATGGAAGACGTTGTTTTTGGTGGCTATCATGTTTGCCAGACGGGTGTCAGAATTGCAAGTTTGGTCTGTTAAACTGCCTTGTCTGATTTTTCACAGACAGGGTGTCTCTTCGTACTAATCCCTCCTTTGTCCCAAAGGTCTGCTCCCATGCCACTTTGAATCAGTCCATAGAACTTCCAGTTTTCTTTCCAAATCACTCCAACACAGTTGAGTACAGGATGTTCTTCATTCCACATTGCTGCAGTCCTAACTATTGGGTAGTCCGCTGTCCAGTCGGCCCGAATACCAAAGTATATGGCTGACGTCGGTCAGGGCGCATTAGACTGACGTCAGTACGTCAGGGTACTAATGCGCATGACCGACGTCATATCCTCAGTCTTTTTTGCCGCATGGTCCGATGCAGACGCAATTTTGCGAGTGCAGGTTGGCGTTCTGAAAGTTTCTGAAGTCAGAGTTTCAGACCGAATCAAAGTTGGCTAAGTACCCGTTGGGGAATATTTTGGTTTTTCTTGCCTCAGTATTTAACCGGATGTCAGAAAAAGTGAATAACTGTATTTCTTGTGGGAAACAGATACCTCATAGGGATTACCATACTTTGTGTATACCTTGTTTAGGGCCTGAGCACGACGTTGTTGGATGCCGCTCTTGTGCTAGATTTAACAAACGCACTATTAAGAGAAGGTTAGACTGTGCCAGGTTAGTTTTGGGAAGCGTTGTAATTATAAAATGCCGTCGGAGGCTCCGGCGCCCGCTTGACCAAAAAGCGCAAGGACAAAGCAGCAAAGCCTAGAGTGGAAGAACCGACAGTCCCAGTCGTCGGATCTTTAGAAGGCTCAGTGGAGCCGGAGGTTTTGCCAGGTGTTTCTTTGGAGTCTCAGGGAGAGACTTTACTGTTACAGGATGTATCCTCGCAGGAAGTAGGCCAGGCTGAGGGGCTTCTCAGGTGGCTGTTCTTCCCTCTCTTCCTAAGGTGGTTAGAGCCTCCCCTTCTGTTTCCAAGGCTTCTTTGAGAGGCAGGCCAAGTTTAACTTCAGTGGGGGTTTCTCCTAGTGCTTCAGGGTCTTTGCCTAAGAAACATATGCTTAAAATGGCAGAGGATTTGATTACTATGATTAGAGGTTCTATGCCCCCTCCTGATAAGAGGCCTAGGGTGGAACCTGAGTTTGAGAGTTTTGAGCAATGTTCGGAGGCTTCTGAGTCTTCGGCTGAAGACTTGCAGGAGTATCCTCCTTATTCTGATTCTGATGTGGATGATTCTACTCCTTCAGCTTCTCCTCCTGAGGATTTTTCATTTTCAGAGACTCTGCATTCCATGAGGGAGCATTTTAAATGGGAAGGTCAAGATTTCTCTGATTCCAGGAAGAGGCTTAGGGAATTCTTGTTTTACCCCAGCATAGGCCTTTAGCTATACCTCCTGTTCTGAATGTGGTGGAAGATGTTTTTGCAGAGGCTTCCCTCAATCCTGATTCTTTGCCTCCTGCCCCAGTTAAACCGGATAGGTACTATAGGGTGCCTGAAGCTCATAAGTATCTTTTAAGAGTCCTAGGGCAGACCCGAAACTGTCTCTCAGGGGCCTAAAGGTGTGAAGGCCTCTGTTGTTAAAAATCCTGTTCCTCCTGATAAAGAGGCAAGGGCTTTGGATAGATGGGGAAAGAAAGTGTATACTTCTTCCACTTTAGCCATGAGGCGTTGAATTGTCAGTTTCACATGTTAAAATATCAGAATTATCTCCTTTCACAATTGAAATCTAAGGTGGATGCTCTGGCAGAAGGTATTGAGTGTAAAGAGTTGCAGGATTTAGTTCATGTGTCTGAACAGGTGGGTAAACATTCCTTGCAATGTGGTTTTGATGCTGTGCAGGCCTCCTCGAGGGTGGCTGCCACTGGTTCTGTTCTTCGTAGGCATGCCTGGTTGAGAGATCAGAATTTAGCTGAGCATGTTAAAACAAGGATTTTGGATGCTCCTTTGCAGTCTGATGTGTTGTTTGGTTAGCCTGTGGAAGCAGTCTTAAAGAAAATGGAGGACAAGGCTAAGTCTATGCAAACTGTTAAGGATTTTTTGCAGGTGCAGCCTCCGAAGTTTAGTAGAAATTGGCCTACTAAGGGATGGACTTATCCTGCTTATGATTCCCAGTCTAGGGGTAGGTCTAGACGTGGTAGGGGCAGAGCTCAAGGTTCTTTTAGGCCTAGGACAGGGAGTTCCCCTGCTCAGACGTCTGGTGAGGGCAGGGGTCAGTCCTTTCGTAAGCAGACCCAATGACCTGCCTTTTCAGCTGCCAGTACATTCTCGCCTGGCAGCACCTTTGGGAGGAAGGCTGTCTCTTTTCAAAGAAAATTGGGATTTAATTACCCAAGACAGATGGGTTCTGGATATCATTCACCACGGTTACAGGTTTTATTTCCATACCATGCCTCCTTTCAAAGGCATGCCAGACATTCCTCCTCTACAAAGACAAGAGGCTCACAAGCAAATTTCTCTGTTGCTCCACATAGGGGCCATTCAGCCAGTTCCTGTGCCAGAAAGGGGCCTAGGATTTTATTCTCGCCTGTTCCTAGTACCGAAGAAGGGGAACACGTGGAGGCCAATTTTGGATTTATCTATCCTCAACACTTATCTGGACATTCCCAAGTTCAAAATGTTGACGTTACAACAGCTTTTACCTCTGCTGGGCAAGGATCACTGGATGGTAACTTTAGATCTCAAGGAAGCTTACCTTCATGTGCCTATCAGTCTAAGTTGCAGGAAGTATCTGCGTTTTCGAGCTGGAAATTCTCATTATCAGTTCTCTGTATTGCCCTTTGGCTTATCCACTGCGCCCAGAGTATTCACAAAGGTTCTGGCTCCAGTGATAGCTTACTTCAGGCTAAAAGGAATTCAAATCTATCCTTACTTGGACGACTGCCTGATTCTAGCTCAAGAAAAGGAAGACCTTCTACAGCATTTGGATTATGTCATAGCAGTGCTAAGATGCCTAGGGTATTCTGTGAACGAAATAAAGTCCAGTCTAGTACCCTCTCAAGACATGTGCTTTCTGGGTGTGAGACTGAATACAGCAGCCCAGATGGCCTTTTTAACCCCGGACAAACAAAAGAATCTTTCCAGTTACTTCCATCAACTATCTCTTCAGTCCGGGCTGACTGCAAGGACAGTCCTTCAAGCCTTAGGGTTCATGGCATCTTGTATTCTGGTGCTTCCCAATGCCAAACTGCATATGAGGAAGCTGCAATGGTATCTCAAAATGTATGGACACAGCACTGCCAGGATTTGGACACTGTCATTCAAATAATACCTTGCATTCAAAAGGAATTTTTGTGGTGGGCTCAGGAATGTCACCTAAACAAGGGACTCTCTGTGACCCGGCCAGAGGCGAGTCAGATTCTAACGACAGATGCCTCAGACATTGCTTGGGAGCTCATCTAAATGGAAAGTGGATACAAGACAAGTGGCCTGCCAGACTACAGCATCTACATATCAACATGAAAGAGATGTTAGCAGTCCAGTTTGCATTAATGGCTTTCAAGGAGTTACTTCTTCCAGGGCAGGTGTTGATTCTAACAGACAACACAACTGTCATGTGGTACATCAACAAACAAGGGGAACACATTCTTACCCATTGTGCAGGCAAGCAATGATTTTATGGGAGACTGCGCTCAGCTTGCAACTAACTCTTCAGGCAAGGTTTCTGCCGAGCACAGAACTCCTTAGCAGATGTGTTAAGCAGACAAATCATGGATCCCCACGAGTGGAAACTGGATCTTCATGTATTTCAAAATTGACAGTGTCATGGGGAACTCCAGACATAGATCTGTTCGCTTCTCCACTAAACCACCAGCTGCCAAAGTTTTGCACAAAGAGGTTTCATCACACAGCTTGGAAAGTGGATGCTCTTTCTTTCAGTTGGAAAAATCTTCATGTGTATGCTTTTCCACCTCTGCCTCTTCTCCCAAAGGTGCTTCTAAAGGTCAGACAAGACAAGCCAAGGATGATTTTAATAGCTCCAGATTGGCCTCGGCAGCACTGGTACCCATTACTGAGGAGTCTGGTAAGGAAGCCTCCATGGCCTTTACCCTTGATTCCACACCTGTTGTCTCAGAGGGACGGTCACCTGCTCAATGTCAAGCTTCAATCCCTTCATCTAACAGCCTGGCATATTCTGTTTTGAAAGACAGCAGGTCTCAACTTCCTCAACAAGTTTTAAATGTGATTATGGAAGCCAGAAGACCTAGTACAAGAAAAGTGTACGCAGAAAAATGGAAGAGATTTTTATTTTGGAGTGCAGCAAACAATTTGGAGATTTCTGAGCCTAATTTGAGTGTGGCTCTTCAATATCTTACTGAGTTATTGGACAAAGGTTTGTCTTTCTCTTCCATTAAGATTCATGCTGCAGCAATTTCAGCTCACTAAGATTGTGACCCACCATTGTTTTCATCCTTTGTTCAAGCAATTTCTTAGAGGGCAAAGAATATAAGACCCCACGTAGAGCTCCTACTCCTGCTTGGGATCTCAATTTTGTGTTGGAGAAACTTACTCTACAACCTTTTGAGCCTCAAGGCTACTGCTGAATTGAAATATTTGTCATGGAAGACTGCTTTTTGTTGGCCATTACTTCTGCAAGAAGGGTTTCTGAGTTGCAGGCCCTTATGGCGGTAGAGCCTTTTGATTTTTCATAAGGATAGGGTATCTTTACGTACTAATCCTTCCTTTATGCCTAAGGTGGTTTCTAGTGTGGCTTTAAACCAAACTATTCATTTGCCTACTTTTTATGCAGATCCCCAAAATAAAGGGGAAAAGATTTTGCACACTTTAGATGTACACAGGCAATTGCGTTATTATTTGAGCAGGACTAAGGATTTTAGGCAGTCTCAGCAGTTGTTTGTTTCTTTTGCTTTGGGTTCGCAGGGCAAGCCTGTGTCAAAACAAACTATTTCTAGGTGGATTGGGTTTTGCATTGCATTTTGTTATTCCCATCATGGCAAGGAGATTCCAGCTGGAATTAGGCCTCATTCCACTAGGGCTACTGCCACTTCTACAGCATTTCTAAGGGGGTGGCCACTAAGGATATTTTGGAGGCAGCTACTTGGAGTTCAGTGCATACTTTCTCTAAACATTATCACCTTCCTCTCTACTCTAAGTCTAGTGCTGGTTTTGCCACAGCTATTTTGCAAGGCATGTTGTCAGTTCCTGCTTCCTTATGATTTGCCAGCCTCCCTTACCTCTGCTTTGGGATTCTACCCAATAGTTAGGACTGCAGCAATGTGGAATGAAGAACATAG